>NW_027505327.1:0-159450 GCF_021521415.1 Bidens hawaiensis | reverse complement strand
CAAGACTAAAGATTCTCAGTGGTTCAAGGATCCTTAACGGTCAAATTGAGTTATATTCTAATCTACTTTTTGCAGATAAAACACGTGCTTACTGGAATTCATACTTTCACGGAGAGCATATTTTACCGCGTCCATCCAGCTCGTCATGTTCGTAAACGGTCATGAAGAAAAAGTAAATAAACGTGGCCGGAGTTGTAGGAATTAGTTAGTATACATTATTATTTTTGTATTTATGTACTGAACCATAGCTGATCAACACACAACTCTCAAGCACACTTAGAACTCTTAGCAAAAACACTCTGTAATCACGATCAGCCTTGATTCCATCTCTTGTAATTCTTTTGAGTCTAGTATACTTGGTTGTGATAATTTTTACTACCCGAGGTTTTTATGCCAGCGGGATACTAGTTACCAAGGGCTTTTCCTCATATAAATCTCGTTGTCCAACCTTTACAATTACTACTTTGATTATTTTGTTCATACAAGCACCAATCCTCACATACGAATTTGGTTACGTGATCCTTAGACTGATTTTTGACCAAAACAGTACACATATGTACATTATTATTTACCTTAAATTATACATACGTGTATAGGAAAAAACATGTGTGTACATATTATACATATATGTATAATAAAAAAAATCGATTTTTTTTCTTTTTAATTTGTATTATACCTATACACATATGTATACTTTCATTTAATCTCTAGTTACGTAATGTACACATATGTACATTATCATTTACCTTAAAATATACATGTTTTTTTTTGTTTTATGATTTTTTTTAATTTTTGGGTTTTTATGTGGTCCAAAATGGTTCTCATAGTTCTCAGTTCCCAAAAAGTTCTCACATGATCCTGATCATATATATATAGGGGAGGGATCTTTTAAGAACCACGTTGAGTTGTAAGAACTTAACAACTCCATTCTAGGCCACACATTTAATTAAATGGATTGAAATATGTGGTTGAGATTAAATCTGGCAAAAAAGTCAAAGTAGGAGAGAGAATAAATATGTAAGTGGTTACACTAACTTTTACGTCCGTTACACATGTGTAAAAAGTCGACTCGGTGCGTATAAAATTCTATAATTTTTTTACGTGTACATAACCTACATATATTACGCATGTGTAAAAAAAATTTGAAAAAAAATCGTTACACTGATTTTTTTAGAGTTCTTAAAACTCAAAGGGGTTCTCAATTGAAATCTCCTGGAGATCGTCCCTGAACTCAGGACTTAGAATCTTTTGAAAGATCCTGTTTTTGAAATCTGCAAATTTATCGATGAGGAAATCGAGAATATTTCTCATTGTTTCCCCACCGGGACTATTTTTAGACCTTACGATCCTTAAGTAAGAAGCGATAACATTTCCAGCGTTTGGGTCTGTTTCCCAGCGCTTCCTTTCTTGCTTGGCTTCTCCTATCCCTTCCCTGATCTTACTGAGACTTTATTTTCCTTCACCGACATGAGTTACATTTAAGCCATGCCGATGATGTGGAGGACCTTGCACACTATCGAGCGATTGATTTTCGAGAAAAATCTTGATTTCACTATTTCAGCCCTTTCTTGTCTGTACACCCTAGTTACCCATGGTTCTAGCAGGTTTTGGTTCAAAAGCAAACCGTCTCAATCCCCTCCGGTGAACAAAACCACCCACAACGACCAAAGCTGGAAGAACCAATTTTTCTTTGTTAGGAGGGACTCCATCCCAAACGGGAAGACTCTACCCACTCGCTGGATACTTAAGGGTAGGATAGTGGATCCAGAAAATAAATGATTCTTCATCTGATGGTTTATTGACTCAAAGTTTATTTTTGTTTATGCAGTTTCCAACTTCACTGATCTTGCCGCAAACCTTGGAGGAGTTAAGAGAGCGAAGGAGTTTCTCACATTGGATCCTTTCGATCGGACGCTCAGGATTGAAGGTGAAGAATCCTTTGTTGATTCAGACGAAGAAACTGCGACTTCCTCATACACAATGTCAAGTAAGTTAGTCCTGTAAATTGACTAGATAGAAAGGAATAAATAAAGAAGAAGAGAAGAAATTAGAAAGAACTTATCTTTTTCTTTTCTGTTTGTACAGGTGTTCAAAAATCTGGAAGCAAGCCCGTTAAGAACCTCATCACCCAATTTCAGTTAGAGGATGTTGACAGTTTGATCTCTTCTTGCTCTGCAGATAAGAAGCCTATGAAAAGTTCAGGCCTCATCCCATCTAAGTCTGTGGTTACCCGCTCAAAGGCAAGTGGAAAAAGGAAGAGGGGTTCTAAAACTGATGTTAACAATGCCCAGCAACTGTTTGACCAAATGTCTGAGGTAAAAATCCTTTATTTACTGGTGCAAAGGTTTAGACATATTCTAAGTTTATCATATCTTTACAGGGTTTGGCCGGCATCAAGACTTTCCATGAGGAGACTGTGGCTAATCTTGAGAAGGAACTGGCCAAGTTCCGTGCTGGCATTGTCCTGAAGGATAACTTGATCTGGGAGCTTTAGGTACGGAAAGACATCCTAGAAGATCGACTAGCCCTTTCTGACATCCGAACTCAAGAGCAGGTGATAGAGGCCACTGAACAAGCAAAGGTTTGGGCTGGAAAAGCAGTGTTGATGGCTAGAATCAAGATAGCAGAGGAGGCCGAAGATGCTAACTTTGACAGATCCAACTGGAATGTGGCCCTTTGGAAAAAGACTCTTGCTAGATTTGGTGATGAAGGTGAGGATATTGGGGCTGAGAAGAAGGACGAGGATACTGGACCTAGAGGGGCAGGATGATGCGGTGGTGATGAAGGATGGGGTGATGGTGCTGCGAGGAGGAAGTAGGCAGGTTAGTGGGCGATGATGGATGATGATGACTAGGCCGGAGCCCACTTTTTAGAAGGTTTAGGTTCAGTTGGTTAGGTTGGTCTTTGCTAATGGTGACTTTTGTTGAACAATATTTACTGTATTTCCCAGGATCTGAGATCCTTAAAACAATATGAAAGATGGCTTTGGTGGAGGGATCCTTTGTTTGGGGGATGAAGCGTTAGCCATCTTTCTTTTTAATTTCCTACATGAACATATTATGACTTTGACTATGTCTGAACCGGGTGGATGGTCCACATTTTGCTGGTGAAGCCAAGGTCAAACCCTTTGAATGCTAGTAATAACATAATTTTTAATCAACATCTGTGTTCTATATTAGAGGATCCTCGATCATTATTGTTTTTGTCTCGAATTGCTTTCCTATTAAGATAATTAACCAAAAGATAACAACATAACAATTAGAAAAGTTGGATTTAAGTCCAACTATCTTGGGTACAAGCCTAATAAAACGTTGAGACAGGCCCAATAATACGTGGGGATAGGCCCAATAAAACATGGGGACAAGCCCGATAATACGCGGGGACAACCCCAATAAAACGGGCGACGACCCGATCCTTGGCGTTGGCCGAGTTAAATGTGACGACGAGCCTACCCCTAGCGTTGGCCTTAACTTGTGAATATGGTACATCAACCACTTAATTCTTAGGATCCAGGACATGATCTTTAGCCATGAAATTGTCAACCACATATAGTGCACTGGTCCCACAGCCTCCAACCATACCTGGATAATTGTGTGCTCCAGGCGAGGGTGTCGAAACCCTAAATTCACGCGATAAGGTGAAAACCTTATAAACCTGGGGACAAGCCTAATTAAACTTAGGAGAGAGTTGGCCAACCTGTTTTTTCCACTTGAGGGCCCTGCTACTCAGCATTTCTGCAAACAAATAACAGGTTGATGAAACCATCTAGGGTCCAAGATCTTGATTAACAAAAATACTTTTTGAGATGAATAACATTCCAAGCTCTTGGGAACATGTCACCTTCCATATTCAGTAATCGATATGCCCCCTTTCCAGCCTCAGATTCGATTAAGTAGGGACCTTCCCACTTAGGTGCTAACTTTCTGTCTGTTGGGTTGGTTGTATTTTGGAAAGCCTTTCGTAGAACCAAATCTCCAACTTTAAATCTCCTGATTCTGATGTTCTTATTATATGCGCTAGCTATCATTTTTTGGTAAGCAGCCATTCTGAATCTTGCTTGATTTCTAAGTTCACCAACAGTATCTAAGTCTTGGACAAGATTTTCATCATTCGTCTGAGGATCACGGATGCTCGTTCTAGCAGTCGAAAACACCATTTCAGTAGGGATTACTGTTTCGGCTCCAAAGACTAACGAGAATGGTGTCTATCCTTTAGCGTTCTTTGGAGTTGTTATATCTGCCCAAAGCACATAGGGTAGTTCCTCAGCCCATTTGCCTTTCTTTGCTCCAAGCTTCTTTTTTAAGTTATTGATGATGATCTTTGTTGGGACTAGGATCTTTGATCCTCGAAATTCAAGTATCGTTGGCAACTGTTAGCAGGACTAAGGATCCTCAGTGATTCAAGGATCCTCAACAGTCAATTTATGTTTTATTCTAATATATTATTTTCAGATAAAACACGTGCTTACTGGAAATTCCTATTCTTGCGGACGAAGTATTTTACCTGGTCTTTCCCTCTCGTCCAAGCTCTTGAACGGTCAAGTTGAAGAAGTAAACAAACATGGCCGGAATTATAGGAGTTAGTTAGTTAGTTTACGTTATGATCTTTGTATTTATATACTGAACCTTGGCTGATCAATAAGAACACTCAACACTCAAGCACACTTAGAACTCTTAGCATAAACACCCTGTAATCACGATAAGCTAGTGTTCCACCATTTGTAATCTTTTTAAGCTCAATATAAGTGGTAGTGATAGTTTTCACTACCCGAGGTTTTTGTGCCAGCGGTATACTAGTTACCAAGGGCTTTTCCTAGTATAAATCTTCGTGTTTCATTACCTATAATCGTTACTTTGATTATTTTGTACATACAAGCACCAATCCTCACATACGAATTTGGTTACGTGATACTTAGATTGATTTTTGACCAAAACAAATTGGCGCCCACCGTGGGGCCTTTGGTGCTTTAATCACAAAAAATCCTTACCTCTATTCAATCCTTTATTATCACTCACTCAATGGTCTCCCAGGGAAAAGCTATTCCCACAACTGCTGCTTCGAGTGTCCCGGCTCTAGTGACTTTGCCACCGCTGCCTGGCTCTACAAAGCCACAAAAGACAATAACTGTTGCTCAGAAGAAGGAGACTGCTGTTTTCTCCGGATCAAAATCCACTACTGTCTCCCAAGCGGTAACTACTAACAATGATATCTCTATTTTGTGTTCGCACATGAAGAGCTATATGGAGCAGCATAACAAGACTAATCAGAAGATCCTCCATGAGATCGAGGAAATTAGGAGAACTAAGAAGACTGCTGAAGATGCAAGCCCCATCATGCCAAAAATGCTTGACTTTGGCACTCCGGATTTCCCGGGACAGAGGTATCCAGCATCCTCTCTCCCTCAACAAGGATCCTCGAAACTGTTCCAGAAGAAGTACTCTGACCAGTACTCTCAAGGATCATCTATCCTTCAACAGGGATCTTTGGGTCAACCCTTGAGATCCTCCAATCACCTTTCGCAAGGATCCTCAGCCTTCCAATCCGAACCCTCTGGATTTTATCAAGGATCCTCCACCCATCAACTCCAAGGATCCTCAACCTTTCAACAAGGATCCTTGGACTTCCAAACAAGATCCATTATCCATCAGCATCCGAAGTCCTACTATCCTTATGGAAAGGAACCTCTGAAGGAACCCCAATCCAGGCCATTGGAGATCTATGAAGGCGATTTCATACCCATGCAAACTACTGCTCCTAGTGGACCAACTGCTGATGCCGAAACAATATATCCCGGACGCAGTTATGGAGTTAGATCTTTTGATCACGTTAAAGGTAACCTTTATGATAATCCGTCTTTTGGCACTAACCATGCTAGTATGCAGGATACTTGGATCAACCCAACCATAGCCTGTGAGATACAGAAGCTCAAGGATATGATTTCGAGTGTGCTTGGAGTCATCAAACCTATTCCCGAAGTACCTGCAGGAAGCCACAACATGTCCAGGTTTGCTCCACCAATTTGCGATGCCGAGATACCAAAACGCTTCACTGCTCCCAGTATGAAACCATATGATGGATCCACCGATCCTGAGGAACACGTGGCCCTATATCGAGAAAGGATGGAAATTAATCCAATCCCAGACAGATTGAAAGAAGCTTGCATGTGTAAAGGATTTGGCTCAACCCTCATTGGATCCGCCCTTAAATGGATGCTAAGTCTTCCTCCTTACTCTATTACTTCCTTTTCTCATTTAATCAACCTATTTAATAGTCAATTTTCATGCAGCAGATCTTTTGAAAAATTAACTAGTGATTTATATAGAGTTGTCCAACCTCATGAGGAACCTCTTAGGCAGTTCCTTACAAGGTCTGGAAGAGAGGCTTTGGAAATTCCAAATTTGGATGTCCCAAAAGCTGTTGAGGCATTCAAAATGGGGTTACAGAAGGACTCTCCATTTTATCAGGATCTTGTGATGACCCCTTGCAGGAATTTAGATGAAGTGCGAAACAGAGCTTTGAGATTCATCAGGTTGGAAGAGGATCAAAGAATACAAGATCGACTAAGCACTCCGGTGAAAAAGGAGTCTCAAGACAAGAAGCAAGGACCCTACTTTAGGAACAACAACTCTAAGCCACACAATAAACCAAATGGCCAGAAGATCAATACTGTAGAAGATGAGGAGGACGATGAAGATTGTCCAACCATATTTGATTACTGCTTCTCCATAGATATGGGAGGAGTGATGCTCGCTGTTAGGAACTTGGGCGACAAAGCAAAATGGCTGAGAAAAAATGAGAAGGCACCTCTCCCCAAAGATAAATCGAAATGGTGTGCCTTTCACGAAGACTTCGGCCATACGACAGAAGATTGCATAGCCTTGAGAAAGGAGATAAGCTACCTCCTCAGCAAGGGTCACCTTAAGGAACTCTTCGGAAGAAAAAAGCCCAGGAATCAGGATCCTGAACCAGTTCAGGAAAAGGCTGCTCCACCTCCCCCAGACGCTTAAGTTATCAACATGATCTCTAGAGGATCCGATATATGCGGAACTTCCTACTCAGCTGCAAAGAAGTACGCCAACGAGTGCAAACTGGAGAATGGTGAGAGGCCAATCAAGAATTCTACAACAGCCGAGCAAAGAATCATCTCCTTTGATGAGGATGATTGACTCAATGTCTAGGAACCTCATCATGACGGTTTAGTCATTACTTTTTTTATTTCTAACCATTATGTACGCAGGATACTTATTGATGGAGGAAGTTTAGTTAACATCATCCAACTAGAAGTCCTTCGAAGGATGAATATCCCTGAGGCGGAAATTGTCCCACGATCCTCAGTCCTTGTAGGATTCAGTGGGGAAACAAAGAATACATTGGGGAACATCAAACTACCCATATATATAGAGGGAGTAAATTCTATTCAAAAATTTTGTGTTATCGATTCCTTGTCTTGTTGCAATGTTATTCTTGGTAGGCCATGGATACACGAAATGAAGGCGGTTCCCTCCACTTTCCATCAATGTGTGAAGCTACCTACCCCATGGGGAATAGCGAAGATCGAAAGTGATCAGCAAGACGCTAAGGATTGCTACACTTCCTCAATGAAGTCTACAAAAAAGTTGAGGGAGGCATAGCAATCATAGAAAATAAGGAGAAATGTCATGGAAACTGGGGAACAAGACTCGAAAGAAGTCGTCTTGTATCTTGAGGATCCTGACGGCAAGGTCCTGATAGGCATCGAAATACAAGAATCTATTGAGAAGGATCTAGTATCCTTCCTAAAACGAAGAAAGTCAACCTTTGCGTGGAAGCATGAGGACATGACAGGTATTTCTAAAGATGTTATAACCCATAAACTTGGCATTGATCCCTCTTTCAGGCCCATTCATCAAAAAAGAAGGAAATTTGCACCAGAGAGAAATGCGATCATTCAAGAAGAGGTACAAAAACTACTAAAGGCAGGTATGATTAGAGAAGTAAAATATCCAAAATGGTTAGCCAATGTGGTTGTAGTTCAAAAGAAAAATGGAAAGTGGAGGGTATGTGTCGATTTTACTGACTTAAACAAGGCATGTCCCAAGGATCCTTTCCCTTTTCCCCACATTGACTCCATGGTGGATGCTACCGCAGGGCATGAAATGTTGACCTTTATGGATGCTTCCTCGGGATTTCAACAAATCCAGATGGAACCATCTGATCAAGAAGATACATCATTTATAACCCCTACGGGTATATATTGTAATATTGCTTTGCCGTTTGGTTTTAGAAATGCAGGTGCTACATATCAAAGACTAGTCAATATGATGTTCAAGGAACAGTTGGGAGATACCATGGAAGTCTACATCGACGACATGGTGGTAAAATCAAAGAAGGCAGAGGATCACCTTAAATATCTATAAGTGGCATTTGACATCCTTGATAAATACAACATGAAGCTAAACCAGGCTAAATGTGTATTTGGTGTCAAAGCCGGAAATTCTTAGGATATTTGGTAACCAAAAGGGGGATGGAGGCGAGTCCAGAGCAAATCAAAGCCATCTTAAACCTCAGGTCCCCAAAAAATGTCAAAGAGGTACAAAGATTAACGGGAAGGGTGGCAGCGCTTAAGAGGTTCATATCAAAATCCTTGGAAAGATGTAAAGATTTTTATGATATCCTGAGGAAAAACAAGAAATTTGAATGGACGGAGAAACATGAAGCCGCTCTCACCGCTCTAAAGGATTATTTATCCTCAGCACTAGCTTTGATGAAACCATTAGACAGAGAACCATTGATCCTCTATCTAGCCGTTTCCCTCACCGCCTTGAGTGCAGTCTTGGGAAAAGATCACGAAGGTAGTCAACATCCCATTTATTATGTAAGTAAAAGTCTCCTCGATGCCGGGTCTAGGTACTCTCACCTAGAAAAACTTATTCTTGCTTTGATTATGGCCTCAACTAAGTTAAGACATTACTTTGAAACACATAGTATTATTGTCAAAACCAATTATCCCATAAAAATGTCCTTAGAAAACCAGAAATGTTGGGTAGAATGGCCAAGTGGGCTGTAAAATTAAGTGCATATGATATTCGATATAAACCTAGAAATGCAATTAAGTCGCAAGCACTAGCAGACTTTGTGGCCGATTTCAGTAGTGACAGAGAAGAACAAGGCAATCTTGAAGTTCGACAGCTTGAAGAGGCTGAGAATCCTTGGACACTCTTCACTGATGGAGCCTCAAATGTCAAAGGAAAAGGATCGGGAATACTACTGAAATCGCCACAGGGCGACATACTACCCCATTCAATAGCTTGTGAATTCCAAGCCACTAACAACGAGGCAGAATATGAGGCACTTATCGCAGGTATACAACTAGCCAAAGGTATGAAAATCAAGTATCTTCAAATCTTTTATAGATTCATTGTTAGTTTCTAATCACTTTAATGGCTCATACGCAGTCAAAGGTGAGAAACTAATTAAATATTTAGATATAGTAAAGGATCTTGCAGGATCCTTCGATTATTGTACAATTACGCAGGTACCAAGAGAGGAAAATCCTGGGGCCGATGCCTTAGCAAACCTGGCTTCGGTTTTGAAGCTCCCAGAGAACATAAAAATTCCTATCATTCACATCCTATCCCCTGCAATTGAGGAATACCGAGCAATGGAGATAGACGGTAGCCTACACACGGATCCTAAGGATCATTTTCTTGATCATTCATCCTGGATCCTTCCGATATTGAAGTACATTCAAGATGGAGAAATCCCGAAAGAAGAGAACTCCAAAGCCTTTAGGGCCAAGGTATCACAATATACTATTATACATAATATGCTATATAAGAAATCCCTTGCAGGTCCATATTTAAGATGCATCGAAGGATCCGAGATCCAAGAAGTACTGAAGGATTTCCATGAAGGAGATTGTGGCAACCATACAGGGGGCAGAGCATTATTCTCAAGGATTCTAAGAACTAGGTACTTCTGGCCTACAATAAAGAAGGATGCTATAGAATATTCCAGGAAGTGCGATGCTTGTCAGAGGCATGGCAATATTCTACATCAACCTGCAGAACCCTTATACCCTATTGTCTCTTCGTGGCTATTAATGAAATGGGGAATGGACATAGTGGGTAAACTCCCTACAGCTCCAGGAGGAAAAGTCTTAATGTTAGCGATGACAGACTACTCTAAATGGATCGAAGCCGAGGCTTTCCCCCAAGTTAGGGAAAAGGAAGTTAAATCCTTATCAAACGTAACATTATAACTAGATTTGGAATTCCTCCTGAAAGTATATGTGATAATGGTTCCCAATTTATTGGGAAAAGAACTACTAACTTTTGTGACAGTTGGGGAATCAGAATGATCACTTCAACGCCAGTCCATCCACAAGCAAACGGCCAAGCAGAATCAAGCAACAAAGTCATCATCAACAACCTAAAGAAAAAGCTTGGAGCAAAGAAAGGCAAATGGGCTGAAGAACTACCCTATGTGCTCTAGGTAGATAGGACAACTCCGAACAATGCCACGGGACAGACGCCATTCTCATTAGTCTTTGGAGCTGAGGCAGTGATCCCCACTGAAATGGTGTACCCAACAGCCAGAACAAGCATCCGTAATCCTCAAAGAAATGAAGAAAATCTTGTCCAAGATCTAGATACTGTGGAAGAACTTAGAGATCAGGCAAGATTCAGGATGGCAGCCTACCAACAAAAGATGGCTGGTGCTTACAACAAGAATATCAAAATTAGAAGATTTGAGGTTGGAGACTTAGTCCTTCGAAAGGCTTTCCAAAACACAACTAATCCATCCGATGGGAAGTTGTCACCCAAATGGGAGGGTCCCTATCTAATTGAAGCCGAAGCAGGAAAGGGGGCATATCGTGTTGTAACGCCCGCTAGTTTATCGGTTTAAAGATTTCTTGCATGTAGAGTATGTGTACTTCTTGGGAGTTGTCCGGCATCTTTCGTCGACCCGACCATCTTCCCGGTACATTAAATTATCCAACCTTTCCTTCCAAGTTACCATATCCCTTAAACTTTGAGGGCTAATGTGTAACATTTATTTTATATCATAAAATAATGAAATACCCTAACCCTAAACCCATTTGCGCAGCCGATCGAACCTGAACCCCCCTGGCGATTTTCTTCTGTGCAGCCGTGTTTCAACCGTAAAAACTTCAATTCAAGGTCGGTTTTATGATTCCCCATGTCTTTTACACCTTAATTGATCTTATTAACGCGCTTATTGGTCGTTAAGATTGAGTTTTGATGATACCAGTTTGCTGACAGATTCGTATACGTTTATTGTAGGGTCTGTAACGCGATGATAATCCATTGTTTTTGATCTATTCTTCATTTCATGATGTTCTAATTTGAGTCTAGTTTCCAGAAAGGTATATTATGTAATTTTTGGGCAAGATTTGAATGGTTTTTATGAATTTATAAGATCGAGTGTCAAAGCTGATGCGGGATGATGGATTCTGGTCTGTCTTCCCGACATCATAAATCTTTTTCAACAAGTCCAAATTAGTTGGTTCCACTTCTGGAACGTAATATTTTGAGTTAAGAATCAAACCCAATTAGAATCATTTAATTTGGTTTGGTAATGAATTTTATAAAAATAAAACTATTTTGTTGCGCAGTGAAATAGCTGCACGTACCTTGCTGTGTTGGAGGAATTTTTATAATTTCTGTGTCCAATATAAAATATAATAAAAATATTTTTATAAACCTAAGACATTTATTAAAGTCTGGTAAAAATTTAATAATTTATTTCAAAGGTTATCCTATGTAATTAAATGCATCTTCACATGCTAAAATCTACACGTTTTACTCGTTATTGATCGATAAGTTCGTTTTAGGCTTAACCGGTGGATGTTCAATTGTGTTCTTGTCGGGGCTGTTTGAAGTGAGTTTTTGCACCACAATCTTCCTAGGTATGTCCCGTATATCATACTTAAAGATCATATTCATAGGTGTTCGTTAAGTTGATCAACTAGTTGTAGTTTGATTGTTATGTTCGGTTGACTAGAAGTGTAGTTTGGCGAGTTTAACGCGAGGGTTGAAGTGATAAACGACCAATTCAGCTCGGGGACACTCGGTTTGATGTACGGGCTTTTCAAAATTCATTTTTATAAGTTATGGGCTGAATTGGTTGTCGATTACTCCAACGGCTCGGTACAACGCGCAATTTCGTTTATTGAGTAGTTGGTGCGTTGTACTTGCGAGTTACCGACCCATTTGACTCGTGTAGCGTCGTGTGGACTTTTTGGCTGTGATTTTATCATGTTGGGTCCACACGGGGCTGAGTTGAATGTTAATGGTCTAAACAACTCTTAAACGCGCGTATCGGTATCACCTAGTGCTTCCGGGGGTAATTTGGGAATTCTTTATTCCTGGGAGTATCTAAGGGTCGTATTGGTGAATGTGAGGCCTCGGGGGCTGTTTTGATTTAGTTTGATGAGGTCGAGGCTTTAAGTGACCCGAACTCCATTAGAACGTCTCATAGGATAAACGAGTCATCTTGATGTCATTAGTATTGATTGAATGTAAACCGACAGGTGTTTGAGTTTTGGGATTTCTTAGGGATTTTCTAGCTCGTGGTGAATCCGCGTCTTGTGTCAGGTGAGTTCATGATGCCCTTTTTAACTCTTTTTAAATTTTGGGCTAGCATTCACACCTAAGTGTTTTCTTACTTGATGAAACGTTTTAAACAATTTTATATAGGCTTGCTATTATATGGTAGGCCTTGGGATGTTAAATATTTATCTATATATATATATACATTATTGCTTGGCCTATATTTGGCGATGTTGTAGTCGTTTAGACTACGGATGTTGCGTATGCCTACTTTGTGTTTGCATGCGTTGATGTTACGTGTTTGGGTTGTACGTTTGCTCGACCCTGAATGTTATACGTGGATGTTATATATATATTGTTATATATATAGGGATGTACTTGAAAGGATGTTTATATATATATTTTGTATATGTATGTACGAGAATGTTGTCTTCGGTAATGATGACTTAATGGATGCACTCTTTTTGTTTTTAAACTTTTGGTATGACTATCATAATTGTTATCACTGATATCATTTTCTTAAAACTTGAACTCACTCAGCTCAAGCTGACTTTGTGTGCATGTTAGTGTGAGTTTCAGGTTAGGAAGAGGATGCCTTATCGCTTAGACGTGCATGAAGCTACTTGGACGGTGAAGGGCATACGTGGATGGAAGAATGTATTTTTGAACAATTTTATTTTAAATAGTTTCATGAAAAAAATTGGTTTTGGGCAAAATTCCCGGGTTTTAGGGAACTTACTTTACTATTTATGTTTTCTGCTGAATTTACACTCTGAGATGTTTGTTTTAATGGAAGAAACCGTTTTCAAGTTTAATTATTTTAATAAGTATTTTGTATGAATACCAACTGTGGGGCTCCCGGGGTTCGGGGCCTTACACGTGTGGTGAATATGGAAGGTGACATGCTCCCAAGAGCTTGGAATGCAATTCATCTAAAGAAGTATTTTTATTGATCAGGATCCTGGATCCTAATCAATTGCTTCAATCCGATACTTGGCAAAATTTTACTTTATATTGATGTTCACATTATATTCTTGTCTTGTCAAATGTATCAAGTTGCAGAAATGCTGAGCAATAGGGCCCTCAAGTGGAAAAAACGGGTTGGCCAACTCTCTCCTAAGTTTAATCGGCCTTGTCGCCAGGTTTCTAAGGTCTTCATCTTATCTCCCAAATTAGGGTTTCTACACCCTCGCCTCTAGCGCACGATTATCCGGGTATAATTGGAGGCTATGGGACCAGTGCACTATACGTGGCTGAAAATTTCATGGCTAAAGGTTATATCTTGGATCCTACGAATTAAATGGTAGACATACCATATACACAAGTTAAGGTCAACGCCGGGTTAGGCTCGTCACCGCGTACAACTGGGCCAACGCCAAGGATCAGCTCGTCGCTCGTATTTATTGGGCTTGTCTCCACGAATTATTGGGCTTGTCCCCACGATTTATTGGGCTTGTCCCCACGTTTTATTGGGCTTGACCCCAAGATAGTTGGGTTTAAATCCAACTTTTCTGACTATTATATTATCTTTTGCTGATTTGTTCAAACAGGTAAATGATTTGAAAGAAAAGTTCTAAGGATGAGGAATCCTCTATCCTAGTGACACAGATGATAAAGCAAAAAACAAAAGAGTTATATTATTATAAGCAAGAGTTGATTCGGGCTTCACCAGCAAAACGTGGACCATCCACCCGAATCAAACTACATCAAAGTTCATGCAGAAATTTAAAAGACAAAGGCAGTTAAGGTTTCATCCCCATAAAGCTACGGATCCCTCCACCATAACCACATTTGAAAATTGTCTTATGGATCTTAGATCCTAAGGATTGCCACTACCATTGTCCATACAAACCATAAACAAAAACCATTAAAACATCATAAAAAATGGGCTCCGGCCTTGTCTTCATATCCATCATTGCCCATTACACCTGCAACTCCTTAGCCGCATCACCTTCACCATCACCCGCCTCCTTGACCTCCAACACGTCATCTTTGACTCCACTCGTTCCAGCATCCTCGATCCTCTTTGCAGCCCCCACACCCTCGCTCTCTTCGCCAAAACCAGCTAAGGCCTTCTCCCACATAGCTATATTCCAAGTGGACCTGTCGAAGTTAGGATCCTCAGCTTCGGCGGCTATCTTTATCCTAGCCGTTAATACCGCTTTGCTGGCTCACACCTTAGCCTGTTCGGTAACCTCGACCACTTGTTCTTGAGCCCGGATGTCTGCAAGAGCCAGCTTATCCTCTAGGGTCCCCTTTTCAGTCTGCAAATCCATGATCAGCTTGTCCTTCAAGGATATCCCGGTACGGTATTTGGCGAGTTCCCTCTCCGTGCTGGCCACTTTTTCACCATACAAAGCCTTGAAGTTGGCCACTGCCTGCAAGATGTATGCAACTTAAAGACACAATTGAAATGTAGATGGCTAAGGCCAAAGGATCCTTACTTCCGAGAGCTGGTCAAAGATGTCCTGGGCACTATGGATCTCCACGTTAGGATGTCTTTTTCTTTTCATGCTGGCCTTGGAGCGGGTAGTCATGGTCTTCGGCGGTGCGAGGCTAGAACTTTTCATGGGTTTCTTGTTGGAGGAATGGGAGAAAATGAGACTGTCAACATCTTCCAACTGGAATTGACCCAACAAGTTCTTGGACAGTTTGGATGATGATTTCTGTGCACCTGTGCGAAAAAAGATAAGTTCTTTATGACCTATTGCCTTTTTTGTTTTTACTATATTTATAATTAAAGAACAAACTCTAACTTACTAGACATGGTTTCTGAAGAACTTGCAGTTTCCTCGTCCGAATCGCTTATCTCTTCAATAACATTCTTGAAAGTCCTATCAAAAGGATCCAGGGACAGGAACACCTTCGCCCTTTTAACACCGTCTGGATCAGCAGCAAGTTCTGAGAAGTTGGATACTGCACAAGAAATAACAAGTCTATGGTCAGTTAATCAATAAAACAAGTACCACTTATCCTCTGGATCTATTATCCTACCCTTCAGGATCCAGCGAGACGGTAATGAATTCCCTTTTGGGATACTGTCTCTTAAAACGAAAAAGAACTGGTTCTTCCAACTTTGGTCGTTGTGAGTGGTCTTGTTGATCGGTAGAGGCTGAAAGGGTTTACTTTTGAAGAGAAATCTGCTAGAACCATGAGTTACGAGGCTATACAAGTAAGAAAGGGCTGGAAGATTGAAATCAAGATCTTGCTCTATAATCAGTCTCTCAAGGGTATGCAAAGTCATCCACATCATCGGCATGGCTTGGATATAGCTGAGACCGGTGAAGGAAAAGAAGGTAGTTGTAAGGTCGGGAAATGGATACGAAAAGCCGAGAAGGAATGGGAGTGCCGGAAAACAAACCCAATCAGAAGAAACACAATCGCTCCTTAATCGGGAGTCATACGCTCTAAACACTGTTCCTTCAGGGAAATATTTGGAGATTCTCTGGATTTCTTCGTTGGTGAATTTGCAGATCTCGAAAACTGGATCTTTAAGAAGATGTTGTGCTTTGAGTTCAGGAACAATATCCCTAGGGCTCGAACTAAAGAAAGCTTTCTAATTTCTTCTAGGCATTGTTATAGAAGGATGAGAAAGATAAAGGAGATAATAGAAAAAGAAAGAAGAATACCTGATGGTTATGCCGGAATTACGCTTATAATCCGATGAAGAAGGAAGATATAAGGGTTTGAGTCTATTAAGTAGGCGCAATTATTTGGTGGCAGGCGACGGTCACATCCACTCTTAATCGACGGTTACGATGCACTCTTCTCGGGATAAACATGACAGTTGTTCCCCATTCACACCTATCATGTTTGGGGGCAATTGTTGGGACCAGGATCTTAGATCCTCGAAATTCAAGTATCGTTGGCAACTGTTAGCAGGACTAAGGATCCTCAACAGTCAATTTATGTTTTATTCTAATATATTATTTGCAGATAAAACATGTGCTTACTGGAAATTCCTATTCTTGCGGACGAAGTATTTTACCTGGTTTTCCCTTCTCGTCCAAGCTCTTGAACGGTCAAGTTGAAAAAGTAAACAAACGTGGCCGGAATTATAGGAGTTAGTTAGTTAGTTTACGTTATGATCTTTGTATTTATATACTGAACCTTGGCTGATCAATAAGAACATACAACACTCAAGCACACTTAGAACTCTTAGCATAAACACCCTGTAATCATGATAAGCTATTGTTCCACCATTTGTAATCTTTTTAAGCTCAATATAATTGGTAGTGACAATTTTCACTACCCGAGGTTTTTGTGCCGGCGGTATACTAGTTACCAAGGGCTTTTCCTCGTATAAATCTTCGTGTTTCATTACCTATAATTGTTACTTTGATTATTTTGTACATACAAGCACCAATCCTCACATACGAATTTGGTTACGTGATCCTTAGATTGATTTTTGACCAAAACTATCTTGTTGCTTGATTATGCCTGGGCATTTGCTTGTGGATGAACCGGTGCTGAGGTGATCATCTTAATTCCCCAACTGTCATAAAAGTTAGTTGTTCTTTTCCCAATAAATTGGGAACCATTGTCACAAATAATTTCGTAAGGAATACCAAATCTAGTAATAATATTTCGTTTAATAAAGGATATAACTTTTTCTCCCTGACTTGAGGAAATGCTTCAGCTTCTATCCATTTGGAGAAGTAGTCGGTCATGCTAGCATAAAGATTTTTCCTCTTGGAGCTTTGGAGAGTTTGCCAACTATTGTAACACCCCGGCTAAAGCGGAAACGTTCGAGTGTGATGTACTGATTGTTCAAAACACATGTGACACTATTAAGTGACAGTATTATCATAATTGGTTTAACCATCATATACACAAGTTCGTAAACAAGAAATACAAGAAAATAAAAATACAACTAAACATTTTGTCCATTTGATTCAATAACCTAAGTCTAGTGTCTTCTACAAGTATCATCCTCTAATGTTTGTATCTGTAACATATATATAAAATACGGTCAACTAACTCAATAGTTGGTGAGTTCCCACAAGTTTGAATTAATACATAAAAATCTTGCAATTCCATGAAACTTGTGATAATTAAACTACTTTGTATGCAATGTCCTTTCCAGTTGGCAACAACCAACATACTCTGATCGGGGGTCCCTTTTCCACTCATAAAAAAATGGTCATGAGTGCAAAGGGGGGCGTATAATCATACTTATTGGGGCAACCACTTGCTGAGCAATGTTTTGGTCAAAAATTAACAACAACAATTTCATAACCAAATTAGTAATCGGGACTAGGTGCTTATATGAAATGAACGTAAAAGTACTTGAACACAAGGATTTG
Source organism: Bidens hawaiensis (assembly GCF_021521415.1). NCBI lineage: Eukaryota > Viridiplantae > Streptophyta > Magnoliopsida > Asterales > Asteraceae > Bidens > Bidens hawaiensis. The sequence continues at coordinate 141,590 of NW_027505327.1, read as the reverse complement.
TTGCGAGGAAAAAACCCGTTATCCTTAGGATAACAAGCAAAAAACCCCGGGCGGTGAAAACTATCACCACCGGTTTATTAATAATAAAGGTGATTACAATGGTGGAGCTCAAACTTGATCGTGATTACAAAGAATGCGAGTATTAGTAAGTTATCGAGTGCTAGAGTGTGTGTTATGATCCGGCTTTGAGCTCTATTTATACAAAAATAAAACTAACAAGAAGTCCTATATTTAACGAAACTCTTAAACTAAATCAATTAGCCGTTAATTCCGTTAGATAGCATGTTTCCTTAGTTGCCACGCTCCAATAACAGTAAATGCGAGTTCTTAGGAGATCAAACAACAGACTTTGACCTGGTGAACATGGAAGGTAGCAAACATCGTGTTAGTTATATAATGTAATTAAGATACCGGTTACCTTAGAGGATACTGCATCCTGGATTCGTCCTGAATATAATCTTTGTTGAGGATACTGAAAATCCGTGCCCTAACAAGCACATAATCAAGTAAGCACATATAACACACAAGTCCACGATATGAATTGCAGTTTAATAGCTGAGCATAAAATCGATTTGCGTTTAATAGGATATATATGCTACCCCCAAAAGTAAAAGCGTTAAAAAAGGGGTGTGAGAAACTCACCTCGAAACCGAAGATCAACTTGAAATAAAAAGCGAAAGTGCATTTAACAAAACCAAAGCAACTGAAAGTACGTTAAAGAATCCGAAACGATTAAACTTCTCGAACTACAAATAAAATAAATACAAATATTTAAGGACTAACTAACGGGATTAAACGGGTTAATTATTTAGTTTTAAAAATTTCGCGTTATATATTTTGTTATTTTAAGGCGTGGATTATCTTAATATTATTCAAGCTTAACGGAAGTTTAACGGTTTTAATTTTATAACTTTAATACTAATGTGAGAGTTACGGTTTTACATTGAACGAATTTTAAATGGAAATCTTAACTTGAACGATTATAACTAAGTCTTTGAAATAAAGTTAACGGAACAATATTAATGATTTAACGAGAAGGCATTTTAATATTAGCTTAAATATTATTTCGTCTAGTAACTTATTTTAAAATGGGAAGGTTATTAGTATTTACAAAGCACCGGTTAAAATATAACATTATTCTCGTATTATAGAAATGTTAACGAAAAGAATTTATATAGTTAACGGAATCGTAATTAATAATATATATTAATCGGTTTTAACGAAGTGGAAGATAGGTTTTAGACGAGAAATGATAGGATATATTTTATAATTATTTTTATCTAATGTGAAATAATTTTATTTTAAAATGATTTTCTTTATAATTTTATTAATCTCTTTTTTCTTATTTAATTGATTTATAAAATAATAGACACGGCTTAAAAATAAGCTAAATGAACAAAACATATACCATAAAAACAAGAGACATGACGGGGTTCGGGTTCGTACCCAGATCCTTAGGGTCACAAGTGCATGTCTTAACCAGTTGAACTGAGCTAATGGTTTGTTTAGGAAGGGAAAGAAAAGTATATATATTTATGTTAAAACTTCATCTTCTTCCTAGTAAAACCCTAGATCTTAGTTCTCTTAACCCGTTAAATGTTTGTTTTGGTGTTAGGGGTTTTAATTTGCGGCTTAAAATGATTCGAATACATATAAAAATTACCTGGTAAGGTGTTGAAATGATGGTGAACCACTACTCGGCCGGAAACAGACTTGATGGAATCAATACGGGATTACAGAGATTATTATATGTTATTTTGGCGATTGGAACAAGTTTAGTTACGAGTTTATGCTCTATTTATACTACTAATTGAGGCGGTTGAGCTTTAATGATAGTTATTAGATTTTACGATTTTTCCGGTGGGTTCACGAGACAAAACGCACAAATTGGGTTGTTAATATGCGCTATTATTGTTGATTACGGGCTGTCGTAATAGTCTAAAGCTTTTACGTACATTTAATTAGATTGTAACGCGAGTTTTAGCAGTTAATGGGGCTGCCGGATCCGTTTTGAGCTAACCGGAATTTCTTCCGGAAAGTGCGTCGGAAAAACGATATTTAGAAGGAAGTGGCGGCTGTAACATATTTCTTATATATTAATTTTAAACATGTTACACTTTGGCCCTTAGACTTTAATACTTCTTTTAAATTAAAATTAATAATATTTACATTTTGAACTTTGAACTTTCTAATTGTATTAGAACCAATTTTAAATTAACGTTACAAATTGCACCCTTAACTTTGAATTGAAATACAAATTATATTACTTGAATATTTTTTGAATTAAACCCGTATAGTTCGAAAATCGATTAAACAAAAACTTTAAATACCGGAGTTTTGTTTATTGAACAAAATGAATAGAGAACGAACGAACGATAAAAGTAGATCATCAGAAGTATAACACTGATGATATATAATGAATGCGTAACGATAGATCGAGTCAATTTAATGAATTTAATAAGAATCGAAGAATATTAAATACATTAAATGAAACTTGAGATATATATAAATATGTATCTTTATAAACAAAGCCGAAAACTTAAAATGGGTCGTTTTTTTTCGGGTTTGGAAAGTAACGAATGTTACAACTATGTCCATTCCCCACTTCATAAATGGCCATGAGAAGACAATGGGGTACAAGGATTCTGCCGGTTGATGCAGAATGTTAACATGTCTTTGACAAGCATCACATTTCTTTGAGTATTCAACAACTTTCTTTTTCATGGTAGACCAAAAGTACCCGGTCCTTAGGATCCTGGAGAATAGTGCTCTGCTTCCTGTATGGTTGTCACAATCTCCTTCATGGAAGTCCTTTAGCACTTCCTGGATCTCGGGTTCCTCGATGCACCTTAAGTATGGACTTGCAAGGGATTTCTTATATAGCATATCATGTATAATAGTAAATTGAGATACCTTAGCTTTAAAAGCTTTGGGGTTTTCACCTTTTGGGATCTCTCCATTTTGGATGTACTTCTTTATTGGAAGGATCCAAGATGGATCGTCATGAGGGTGATCCTCATGATCTCTAGGTAGATTCCCTTCTACCTCCATTGCCTTGCACTCTTCAATTGCAGGAGACAAGGCATGAATGATAGGAATTTTTATGTCTTCGGGGAGCTTCAAGGTAGAAGCTAGGCTTGATAAGGTATCAGCCCCTGCATTTTCTTTTCTTGGTATCTGTGTAATGTCAAAATAATCGAAGGACCCTGTGAGATCCTTTACTATATCTAAATAATTAATCAATCTCTCACCTTTGACTGCATATGAGCCGTTAAAGTGATCAGCAATCAATAAAGAATCCAAATAGATTTGAAGATGCCTGATTCTCATACCTTTGTCTAACTTTACACTTGTAATGAGTGCTTCATACTCTGCTTCATTGTTGGTAGCCTGGAATTCACAAGCTATCGAGTGGGGTAGTATGTCCCCCTGTGGCGATTTTAGTAGTATTCCCAATCCCGTCCCTTTAACATTTGAGACTCCATCAGTGAAGAGTGTCCAAGGATCCTTGGTCTCCTTAAGTTTTTGAATTTCAAGATTGGCTTGCTCCTCTAAGTCACTACTAAAATCAGCCACAAAGTCTGCTAGAGCCTATAACTTGATCACGTTTCTAGGCTCATACTAAATATTATAAGCACTCAGTTTGACTGCCCACTTAGCCATTCTGCCTGACATTTCTGGTTTTCTAGGGACATTCTTAATGGGATACTTAGTTTTCATAATAATAGTATGAGTCTCAAAATAATGTCTCAACTTAGTGGAAGCCATAATTAAAGTAAGTTTAATTTTTTCTAAGTGAGAATACCTGGATTCTGCATCAAGAAGGCATTTACTTACATAGTAGATAGGGTGCTGGCTACCTCTATGATCCTTTACTAAGACTGCACTTATAGCAGTGAGAGAGACAGCCATGTAAAGGATCAATGGTTCTCCATCCAATGGTTTCATCAGAGCGGGGGCTGAGGATAGGTAGTCCTTCAGAGCAGTGAGGGCAGCTTCATGTTTCTCCGTCCACTCAAACCTCTTATTCTTCCTCAGAATATCATAGAATTCTTTGAGGAATTGGAGATGAATCTGTTTAATGCTGCTACCCTTCCTGTTAGCCTTTGAACTTCTTTAACACTCGTTGGAGACTTGAGGTTTATGATAGCTTGGATTTGCTCCGGACTTGCTTCTATTCCCCTTTTGATCACCAAGTATCCAAAGGAATTTTTCAGCCTTCACACCAAATACACATTTAGACGGGTTCAGCTTCATGTTGTATTTGTCGAGGATGTCAAATGCTACTTCTAAATCCTTAAGCTGGTCTTCAGCTTTCTTTGATTTCACCACCATGTCATCAATATAGACTTCCATGGTATCATCGAGTTGATCCTTGAACATCATGTTGACCAATCTTTGATATGTAGCACCTGCATTTCTAAGACCGAACGACATAGCAATATAACAATATATATAAATGCCGTGTCCTCTTGGTCAGACGGTTCCATGTGGATTTGTTGAAATCCGGATGAAGCATTCATAAAAGTCAGCATTTCATGCCCTGTGATAGCATCCACCATAGAGACAATGTGGGAGAGAGGGAAATGATCCTTGGGACATGCCTTATTCAAATCAGTAAAATTGACACATACCCTCCACTTTCCATTTTTCTTTTGAACAACAACCACATTGGCTAACCATTTTGGATACTTTACCTCTCTAATCATACCTGCCTTCAAGAGTTTCTGTACCTCTTCCTGGATGATTGCATTCCTCTCCGGGGCAAACTTCCTTCTTTTTTGATGGACTGGCCTGATAGAAGGATCAATTCCCAATTTATGAGTTATAATGTTCTTAGAAATACCTGTCATATCCTTGTGAATGCAAAAGTTGTCCTTCTTTGCTAAAGGAAGGATATTAGATCCTTCTCGATGGATTCCTGAATCTTAACTCCAATCAGAACTTTAATATCAGGATCCTTTTGGTCTAAGACTACTTCTTTGGAATCTTGTTCCCTTGTCTCCATGACGTTTCTCCTTTTTTTCTGTAATTGCTATGCTTTTCTTAGCTTCTTTGTTGACTTCATTGAAGAAGTATAACAATCTTTGGCATCTTTCTGATCACTCTCAATCTTTGCTATCCCCCTTGGAGTGGAAAACTTCACACATTGATGGTATGTAGAGGGGATTGCCTTCATTTCATGTATCTAAGGCCTGCTAGAATGACATTGTAACAAGATAAAGTATAAATAACACAAAATATTTGGACAGAGTTTACTCCCTCGATGTAGATTGGAAGCTTAATGTCCCCCAGTGTGTTCTTTGTCTATACGTTGAATCCTACAAGGACTGAGGATCTTGGGACGATTTTGGATTATGGAATATTCATCTTTTTTAGCACCTCCAGCTGGATGATATTGACTGAGCTCTCACTGTTAATGAGGACCCTGCGAATGTAATGATTAGAAATAAATAAGGTAATGACCAAACCATCGTGGTGAGGATCTTGGACAGTGAATCGATCGTCTTCGTCAAAAGAAATGACTTTTTGCTCAGTTGTTGTGGAAGTTCTGATTGAACTTTCACCATTCTACAATTTACATTCCTTAGAGTGCTTCTGTGCCACAGAATAAGAAGTTCCGCATATATCAGAGCCCCCGAAGATAATGTTGATAACTTGGGCATCTGGTGGAGGTGGAACAGCCTTTTCCGGAACCGGATCAGGATCCTGGATCCTCGATTTCTTTCTTCCAAACATCCCTTTGAGATGACCTTTGCTGAGGAGGTAGCTGATTTCTTTTGTTAAGGCAATACATTCTTCTGTCATGTGACCGAAGTCTTCATGAAAAGTACACCATTTTGATTTATCTTTGGGGGTAGGTGCCTTTTCATTCTTCCTTGGCCATCTTGCCTTATCACCCAAGTTTCTAACATCAAGCATTACTACTCCCATATCCACAGAGAAGCAGTAATCGGATATCTTTGGACAATCTTCATCGTCCTCCTCTTCCTCCACAGCATTGGTCTTCTGATTGTTTGGTTTGGAATATGGCTTGGAATTGTTGTTCCTATAATAGGATCCTTGTCTCTTGTCTTGAGATTCATTTTTTGTTGGAGTTTTCAGCTAATCTTGGCTCCTTTTATCTTCTCTAATCTGATGAACCTAGAGCTCTATTCCAAACTTCGTCTAGATTCCTGAAGGGGTCATTGTTGGGACCAGGATATTTGATCCTCTAAGATCAAGTATCATTGGCAACTATTATCAGGACTAAGGATCCTCGGTGGTTCAAGGATTCTCAACAGTCAATTTCGATTATATTCTAATCTATTTTTTGCAGGTATAACACGTGCTTACCAGAATTCCTATTATTACGGACGAAGTATTTTACATAGTCTTACCTTCTCGTCCACGCTCATAAACGGTCAAGCTGAAGTGTCCGGAATAGTAGGGATATAGTTATTAGCCATTGTAAATTTATGTATTTAATCATTGAGCTATAGCTGATCATGGCACTTGTTACACACAACTCTCAAGCACCTAGAACACTTAGCATAAACACTTGTATTCACGATCAGCTATTGTTCCGCCATTTGTAATCTTTTCAAGTTCAATATAATTGGTAGTGATAGTTTTCACTAACGAGGTTTTTATGCCGGCGGGATACTAGTTACCAAGGGCTTTTCCTCGTATAAATCATCGTGTTCATTACCTATAATTGTTACTTTGATTACACAAATTCATATTAGCACTAATCCTCACATACGAATTTGGTTCATTGATCCTTAGCCCGATTTTTAACCAAAACAGTTTGGCGCCCGTGGGGCTTTGGTGCTTCAATCACAAAAAATCTTTACCTTTATTCAATCCTTTATTATCACTCACTCAATGGCCTCTCAAGGAAAAGCTATTCCTACAACCGCTACTTCAAGTGTCCTGGCTCAAGTGACTTTGCCACCGCTACCTAGCACTACGAAGCCACAAAAACCTACAACAGTCTCTCAGAAGAAGGAGACTGCTTTTTTCTCCGGATCAAAATCTAGTACTGTCTCCCAAACGGTAACGGCTAACAATGATGTTTCTATTTTGTGTTCACAGATGAAGAGTTATATGGAGCAGCAAAACAAGACTAACCAGAGGATCCTCTACGAGATCGAGGAAATCAGGAGGACCAAGAAGGCCGCTGAAAACACAAGCCTCATTATGCCGAGGATGCTTGATTTCAGCACTCTGGATCCTCGGACCACTCCCAGAAAAAATTATCTGACTAGTATTAACAAGGATCCTCTATCCTTCAACAAGGATCATCAGGTCAACTTTTAAGGTCCTTCAATCACCATTTGCAAGGATCCTCAGCATTCCAACCTGAACCCTTAGGATTCCGCCAAGGATCCTCCATCCAACAACTTCAAGGATCCTCAGTCTCTCAACCAGGATCCTTGGGTTTCCAAACAAAATCCATAATCCATTAGCATCCAGATTCCTACTATCCTTATGGAAAAGAACCTCTGAAGGAACCTCGGTCCAGGCCATTGGAGGTCCATGAAGGCGACTTCATACCCATGCAAACCGCTGCTCCTACTAGACCAACTGTTGATGCTGAAACAATGTACCCCGGACGCAGCTATGGAGCTAGATCTTTTGATCACGCGAGAGGTAACCTTTATAATAATCTATCTTTTGGCACTAATCATGGTGGTATGCAGGATACTGGGATCAACCAAACCATAGCCCGTGAGCTACAAAAGCTCAAGGATATGATATCGAGTGTGCCTGGAGTCATCTAACCTATTCCCGAAGTACCATCAGGAAGCCACAACATATCCGGGTTTGCTCCACCAATTTGCGATGCCGTGATACCAAAGTGCTTTACTGCTCCCAGTATAAAACTATATGATGGATCCACGGATCCTGAGGAACATGTAGCCTTATATCCCGAAAGAATGGAAATCAACCCGATTCCAGAGAGATTAAAAGAAGCTTGCTTGTGTAAAGGCTTTGGCTCAACCCTCACTGGATCCGCCCTTAAATGGCTGCTAAGTCTTCCTCTTATGGTCAATTTTCATGCAGTAGATCTTTCGAAAAATTAACTAGTGATTTATATAGAGTTGTCCAACCTCGTGGGGAACCTCTTACGCAGTTCCTTACAAGGTTTGGAAAAGAGGCCTTGGAAATTCCGAATTTGGATGTCCCGAAAGCTGTTGAGGCATTCAAAATGGGGTTACAAAAGGACTCTCCATTTTATCAAGATCTTGTGATGACCCCTTGTAGGAATATAGATGAAGTCCAAAACAGAGCTTTAAGATTCATCAGGTTGGAGGAGGATCAAAGAATACAAGGTCAACTGAGCACTCCAGTGAAAAATGAATATGAAGACAAGAAACAAGGATCCTACTTCAGGAACAACAACTCTATGCCATACAATAAATCAAGTAGCCAAAAGATCAACGCTGTAGAAGAGGAGGAGGACCACGAAGATTGTCCAAGAATATATGATTATTGCTTCTCCATAGATATGGGAGGAGTGATGCTTGCTGTTAGGAACTTGGGCGACAAAGCAAGATGGCCAAGGAAAAATGAGAAGGCGCCACCCTCCAAAGACAAATCAAAATGGTGTGCCTTTCACGAAGACTTCGGCCATATGACAGAGGATTGCATAGCCTTGAGAAAGGAGATAAGCTACCTCCTTAGAAAGGGTTACCTTAAGGAGCTGTTCGGAAGAAAAAAGCCCAGGAACCAGGAGCCTGAACCAATTCCAGAAAAGGCTGCTCCACCTCCCCCCAACGCTCAAGTTATCAACATGATCTTTGGAGGATCCGACATTTGCGGAACGTCATATTCAGCTGCAAAAAAGTACGCCAAAGAATGCAAACTGGAGAATGGCGAAAGGCTGATCAGGACTTCTACAACAACCGAGCAAAGATTTATCTTCTTCGATGAGGATGATCAAGTCTACGTTCCGGATCCTCACCATGACGGTTTAGTCATTACTTTATTTATTTCTAACCATTATGTACACGGGATACTTATTGATGGAGGAAGTTCAGTTAATATCATCCAACTAGAAGTTCTTAGAAGATGAATATCCCAGAGTTGGAGATTGTCCCACGATCTTCGGTTCTTGTGGGATTCAGTGGAGAAACGAAGAACACATTGGGAGACATCAAGAGGATCCTTACGGCAAAGTCCTAAGGTATTGAAATACAAGAGTCCATTGAAAAGGATATAATATCCTTCTTACAACAAAGAAAGTCAACCTTCGCGTGGAGGCACGAAGATATGACAGGTATTTCTAAAGAAGTTATTACCCATAAACTTGGAATTGATCATTCTTTCAGGCCCATTCATCAAAAAAGAAGGAAATTTGCCCTAGAAAGAAATGTGATCATCCAAGAAGAGGTACAGAAACTACTAAAGGCAGGTATGATTAGAAAAGTAAAATATCCAAAATGGTTAGCCAATGTGGTTGTAGTTTAAAAGAAAAATGGAAAATGGAGGGTGTTTTGGTCAAAAATTGACAACGGTAATTTCGTAACCAAATTAGTAATTGGGACTAGGTGCTTGTATGAAATGAACGTGAAAGTACTTGAACACAAGGATTTGTTGCGAGGAAATACTCTGTTATCCTTGGGATAACAAGAAAAAAACCCCGGGTGGTGAAAACTATCACCACCAATTTATTAATAATAAAGTGATTACAAGTGGTGAAGCTTAATCGGATCGTGATTACAATGAGAGCGAGTACTAGTAAGTTCTCGGGTGCTAGAGTGTGTATGTTATGATCCGTATAGAGCTCAATTTATACAAAAATATAGCTAACAATATGCCCTATATTTAAGGAAAGTCTTAGACTAAATCAATCATCCGTTAATACCGTTAACCAACACGTTTCCTTTGCTGCCAAGATCTAATAACGGCATGTGCGAGTCTTCTAGAGATCACAACAATAATCTTTGATCTGGTAAACATAGAAAGTAGTAGACAATGTGTTAGTTGTATAACATAATTAGGATACCTGAGACCTTGGAGGATACCGTATCCTAGATTTGCTCTGAATATAATGTTTGCTGAGGATACTGAAAATCCGTGCCCTAACAATTGTCCCCAAATTTAATAGCTGTAGATATAGATTACAGCTGTAAAATTTTCAAATTTTGAATTTTGAATTCCTGTACGTGCCGTGGATCTTTGATACACGTGTCAGCTGTCTTGATGATTCGCCAAACCCTAGGTTGCCCTTATAATTACCCGGATAAATAATATTTCTACCCATCTTCTCTTTTATCCAGGTAACTTCTCTCTTTTCTTTCTTCTGTATCTTTGTAAAATCATGAGTCCAAAGCTTTCATGCTCCGTTATTGAGGATTTTGTGTCTCAGAATCTCCTCGCAAGTCCTGCTAATCTCCTCGCAAGCCGCCCGCCGGTGCTTCTTCTACTTAGTAATGTTGCTTGATAAAACTATATGAATATGCCCAATTGTCCATATGATTAATATGACTAATTGACTATACTTATTTTGTGTGTAGGTTTTATTGTTTGCTTGCTTGGAATTTGAAGATTTGAGAAGAAAGACCAATTGGAGCTTGGAAGTTTGGAACTTGATGTTGTTTGATTAGAATTCGGATGCTTTATTTTAAGACTTTTATGAACTTTCAACGACTTTTGTTTGCTTGTTATTGTTTGCTTCTATGGTTTTTTGTCCTAAAATTGTTAAGGATCATGGATTTATGCTTTATTTTAAGACTTTTATGAACTTTTGACGACTTTTATTTCCCTAAACAGGTTGTCAAATATGTGTTACTAAACAGCTCTTATCGTGTATTACAGGTATTAACAGGTTCGTGTTCGTGTTTAGGATACAGGTACACGAAAATTTTTTCGTGTCGTGTACAGGTATACCCATTTTATGTTCGTGTCTTATCGTGTACGGGTATACACGATATGCCAGCCCTACCGATATTCTTCCTTATCTATGGGTTTCCAAAAGTAGGATACTGTATCTCGAATATATACCGATATCTTTTGTGACTGATGTGTTTTCTTTTGTTTCCGCAGTTTTGAAGTTCTTTGAGATTGCTCATCCCACCAGAGAAACTGAGGATAAGCTTGCCTCTTTCTTTCTCATTGACAAGGAAGAGAGGACGTTTCATTTCCAGTCAAATTTTCAAGATCCGTCTCCGTCCGTGAGCTCCGTTATGTTTGGTAAGAAATATTCGAGATTTTATTAGAATTTTTAAGGATCAGGGATACTAACCTGTGTATTTGTAGGCAAGTCTGCTTCTGAAGATATTGAAAGCATTCCTGTGCACGATGTTGAAGATATTGAAAGCATGGTATCCACCCGAAGCACTATCAAGAAGGAACATGTCCCCAGCTCTATCCCTCGACCTGAAGGCAGCCACGCAAAGGGCTCTAAGAAGCGGAAGAGTCAAGAGACCAGTGAATCCATTCATGTGCACGATGTTGACTTCCATGATGCCGTGAATAAGGCTCAGCAGGTATTCTTTTGTTATGATCTCCTGATTTTTGAGGATAAATTATCTTGAGGATTCTCTATCCTTGCAGGGCCTCGAGTATCTTTCCTCCCGGTTCGCCACTATGAGCCTCGAACTCCATGAAGCCAACACTCGCATCTCCGAACTGATGAAGATAGGAGTCACAAAGACCAGTCTTCTTGATAAGAAGACCAAAGAGCTGGAAGACGCGAAACTGGAGCTGTCATTGGCCAAGAAGAAGTTGGTCCATCAAGAGGCCGAGTGCTTGGTGAAGGTTTATGAGGCTATGGAGGGGGCTAAAAAGTCTGCTGCTGTTTCGGTGTTTCAATCCCGGCTCAAGATGGCTAAAGAGGCGAAGGATGCTGGTCTGGATACTCCCTTCTGGGATGTAGCTGGTTAGGAGAAGATACTGGCTGAGCTGAATGGGGAAGCGGTAGGGGAGGCTGGTCTGAGCGGAGTGGAGAAGGTTGCTGAGGAGGCAGTGGACGTGGCGATCTAGGGAGCGGTGAAGCCTGTTGGTGATGAGGTGCAATTGGGCAGTGATGGAGGTAAAGAAAAAGCTTGACCCAATTTTTATGTGTTTATGGTTTGTGATGTTGGGTTGTAGTGGTCTGTTGAACAATTTATTTTTTTCTGTCTTGAACAATAGTAAGCTTAGGATAACAGGATATATGGGTGGAGGGATCTTGACTTTCCAAGACGAAGCCCATGTTATCTTGACTTTTGAACATCTGGCAATATTCGGGTGGAGGGATCTTGGCTTTTCAAGATGAAACCCGGATGTTGCCCTTTTATTTTCCTGCACTTATGGTTAGTAATAATATAATCTTTTAGCTTGAAGCATTGTTTTCAGTAACTTACAATTTTTAGTTGGAATATTACATGTCTTTAATTTTTTGAAATAAGTTACTGTTTCGAATAATGTATCTTCAAAACGCACTTCTTGTGTACTTTGAGAATTATAGTTTTAGAAAAAGTATCTTTTAAGACTTTGTATTGAAATATCCTAAGGATCATATATCCTGATCATAATATACTTTTATGTTTTTAGAAAACATAATCAAAAAAGACTTATTAGGAATTGATATAAAATATCTTAAGGATAATATATCCTTACGCCTTGTGTGACTTATCACAATTAAACCAAAAGATCATATCTTGAAATATAAGTTGAGTGATAGAACTAAGTGTAAGGAGTACCTTCACGGAGATCATTCATAAATCTAATAGGCTTACATGTGATGTCCCCAGCCGTTGATCTTTCTAAGTATCAAGCTCCTGGGATTTTGCTAAGTTAAAGACAACTTAGTAACCTTTTTAGAATTAGCGATCTGTCGAAACAAAGTTAGATAATTCTAGCGATAAAGCCCATTAACTAGCGATAAAGCCTTTTTACTGGTGACTAGGCCTTTATTTTAGAGACATGAAAATGTCTAAACTTGAGATAAAACTAGGGAAGGTCCTCAACGTATGGGCATGATTATGCCAAGACTTTAGATAACACGAATGTGTTATAAACCTTAGATAACATGAAGATGTTATAAACCATATGTGTGACACGTCTGCCACATATCTTTAGGATTCGGTATATAGCCAACAACAGACGGATTGTCAGCTGGTCTGGTCAGCCTGTCTCGAACTATACCTGAATCATCGTGCGCTCCAGGCGTCGTTAGAAAGGTGAAGACCTTTAAACCTTTTGAGATATCTGGGATTTCATATTCGTGCATCCTTGGCGTTCGTTGGAAAGGTGAAGACCTTTAAACCTTGTGGGATATCAGGGATATCATATTCGTGTGGGAGGTGATCAGCCTCTGACTGTTGTTTGGATAACGTATCTTTAGGATAACTGCAAAACACTAGGCTCTTGATGAGGGGTGGGTGTTGGTCTGGCTAACACCCCTCCGATGCTTAAGTCAGTAAACTTGATTTAGAGATAATATAGTTAAAAAATGTAAGAATAGATAAGGAAACATATCTTCATCTTGAGGATACCAACATACCAGTTAAGTATACTAACAAAAATACGCCTTGAGGTGGATAGCATTTCAAGCTCTTGGTATAGGAACACCTTCCATAGTGATTAGTTTGTAGGCCCCTTTGCCTGCTTCTGAATCGATCAAGTAAGGGCCTTCCCACTTTGGAGCTAGCTTTCCATCTGCTGGGTTAGTGGTATTCTGGAATGCCTTTCTTAATACCATATCTCCTATCTGGAACCTTCAAATCCTGATATTCTTGTTGTAGGACTTGGCTATTCTTTGTTGGTATGCTGCCATTCTGATCCTGGCGAGATCCCTGAGTTCATCGATGGTATCCAGGTCTTCGGTAAGATTTTGTTTGTTGGACTCAGTATCCTGGATGCTGGTTCTTGCTATGGGGATCACCATCTCTGTTGGGATAACAGCTTTGGCCCCAAACACCAAGGAGAAGGGTGTTTGTCCAGTTGCATTTTTTGAAGTGGTTCTATCGGCCCAAAGAACAAATGGTAGTTCTTCAGCCCATTTTCCCTTCTTGGACCCCAATTTCTTCTTCAGATTGTTGATTATGATCTTGTTACTGGATTCTGCTTGACCATTAGCTTGAGGATGTACTGGAGTTGAAGTCACCATCTTGATTCCCCAATTTTCACAAAATTTGGTTGTTCTTTTTCCGATGAACTGTGATCCATTGTCACAAACAATCTCTGCTGGGATACCAAATCTTGTTAAGATGTTGCGTTTGATGAACGAGATCACATCCTTTTCTTTGACTTGAACAAATGCCTCTACTTCGATCCACTTGGAAAAGTAATCTGTCATGGCCAGCATAAAGACTTTTCCACCAGGAGCCTTGGCAGCTTTCCCACAATATCCATTCCCCATTTCATAAATGGCTATGGGGAGATGATAGGATATAATGATTCAGCTGGTTGATATAATATGTTTCTATGTCTTTGGCAAGCATCACACTTATTGGAGAAATCCATTGCGTCTCTCTTCATTGTTGGCTAGAAGTAGCCTGTCCTTAGTATCTTGGATGCTAAGGCCCTGCCCCTAGTGTGGTTTCCACAATCACCTTCATGTATATCCTTGAGAAATTCTTGTGCTTCTTGGTATTCCAAGCATCTAAAGTATGGACCAGCAAGTGATTTTCTATATAATACATTATTTAGGATAATATACTGGGTTACCTTCATTTAGAATGCTCTGGGATTTTCTCCTTCTGGGATCTCGTTATCTTGAAGATACCGTATTATGGGATTGGTCTAGGATGCTGGACTAATTTTAGAATTTGAAGTTTCTGAGACTTCGAGGTTCTCCTTTGTTGCTGGAGTCAAGATATGCACGATAGGTATCTTGACATCTCCTGGTATCTTGAGAGCTGATGCCAAGTTTGCTAAGGCATCTGCTTCAGTGTTCTCTTCTCTTGGTACCTGCACTATGTCAAATGTTTAGAAACACATAGCTAATTGCTTAACTATTTCTAAATATTTCGCTAAGTTCTCTACATTCGCTGCATAAGAGCCATTGAAATGGTTAGCTAATAACAAAGAATCAATGTAAACTTGAAGATACCTGACCTTCATATCCTTAGCTAATTGCAAACCAGCTATTAAGGCCTCATATTCAGCCTCATTATTAGTAGCCTGAAATTCACAAGATATAGATAGAGGTATTATGTCCCCCTGTGGCGATTTTAGCAGGATACCTAGACCTGTTCCTTTTATGTTGGAGGCACCATCGGTACGCAAAGTCCAACTTTCCTTGACATTCAATTGTTGAACCTTCTTTTCAACTTCTTCAAGTATATCCTGAATCAGCCACAAAGTCGGCAAGTGCCTGAGATTTGATGGCTATTCTTGGCTTATACTAGATATCGTATGCACTAAGTTTCACAGCTCATTTTGCCATCCTACCTGACATTTCTGGTTTTTTCAAAACAGCATTAACAGGATAGTTAGTTTTTACATGTATAGCATGAGTTTCAAAGTAATGTATTAGTTTAGTTGAAGCCATTATAAGTGCTAAAATTAACTTTTCAAGACAAGAATACCTGGATTCAGCATCTAGTAGACTTTTACTTACATAATATATTGGATGTTGTTGACCTTCATGATCTTTGACCAAGACGGAACTGATTGCACTCCCAGAAACGGCTAAGTATAGGGATAATGGTTCACCATCAACTGGCTTCATTAGGAGTGGTGCTGAGGATAAGTATTCCGTCAGGGATACCAATGCCCTTTCTTGCTTCTCTCCCCATTCGAACTTTTGATTCTTCCTCAGAATATCATAGAAGTCTTTACACTTCTCTGAAGATCTTGAGATGAATCTGTTGAGAGCAGCTATTCTTCCAGTCAACCTTTGGACATATTTAACATTCCTTGGTGATATGATATCCAGGATAGCCTTGATCTGCTCTGGGCTTGTTTCTATTCCTCTTTTGGTACCATGTATCCCAGGAATTTTCCGGCTTTGACCCCAAAGTGACCCTTGGCTGGATTCAACTTCATGTTGTCTTCATCTAGGATATCAAATGCTGTCGCCAAGTCTTTGAGATAATCCTCGGCCTTTTTTGACTTCACAACCATGTCATCTATGTAGACTTCTATCGTGTCCCTTAGTTGGTCTTTGAACATCATGTTGACAAGCCTTTGGTACGTCGCACCTGCATTTTTAAGTCCAAAAGGCATTGTAGTGTAACAGTATATACATGTGGGGGTCATGAAGGCCGTGTCTTCTTGATCTGAAGGCTCCATTTGAATCTGTTGAAATCCTGAGGATGCGTCCATGAATGTTAGCAGTTCGTTGCCAGCAGTTGCATCCACCATTGAGTCAATGTGCGGGAGTGGGAATGGGTCTTTTGGACAGGCCTTATTCAGGTCTGTGAAGTCCACACACACTCTCCATTTCCCATTTTTCTTCTGGACAACAACTAGATTGGCCAACCATCTAGGATATTGGACTTATCATTTTGGTTTTGAGCAGCTTCTGCACCTCTTCTTGTATGATTGTGTTTCTCTCAGGAGCAAACTTCCGTCGCTTTTGATGTACTGGCCTGAAAGATTTATCTATACCAAGTTTATGAGTGGTTATAGATTTAGATATACCTGTCATATCTTCATGTTTCCAGGCGAAGGTAGAAGCTCTTTTTTTTTAGAAAGGATATCAATTCCATTTCAATATCCTCAGAAATACTTGATCCTAACAATACTTTGACTTCAGTATCCTGAGGATCCAAAGATACTTCCTTTACGTCCTGCTCTCTTGCTTGCAGGACCTTCCCTGGTTGTTTTTGTAATTGCTATGCTTGAGTAGGCTTTGTAGTCCACTTCATTGATGAAGCATAACATTCCTTGGCATCTTGTTGATCACTCTCAATTTTGATGACTCCCCAAGGACTTGGGAGTTTCACCCACTAATGGTAGGTTGAGGGTACTGCCTTCATGCTGTGGATCCATGTCCTGCCTAAAATCACATTACAACAAGATAAAGAGTCAATAACGCAAAACTTTTGTAGGGAGTTAATTCCCTCAATATATATTGGAATTTTGATTTCTCCCAAGGTGTTCTTGGTTTTGCCACTGAATCCGACAAGAACTAAGGATTTCGGCATAATCTCTGTTTTTGGGATATCCATTTTCTTCAATGCATCCATCTGGATAATGTTTACATAGCTTCCTCCATCAACTAGTATCCTGCGCACAAAACAGTTAGCTATACATAAAGTGATTACCAAACCATCGTGGTTGGGATCCACAAGGTCATATCTATCCTCCTCATCGAAGGATATGATTTTTTGAGTTGTCAATGTGGAAGTACGGAGAGGTCTTTCTCCGTTGTCCATCTTCGTCTCTCTAGAACGTTTCTTGGCTGCTGTATACGAGGTCGCACAGATGTCAGATTCTCCCGAGATAAAGGATACCACCTTATCCCCGGGTGGTGGAGAAAGTGCCCTTTTAAGTATCTTGACAGGATCCTGACTCTTGTTCTTATTTCTTCCAAATAGTTCCATTAGGTGTCCCTTATTGAGAAGGTACCCTATCTCCTTCCGGAGTGCTATACAATCGTCTGTCCGATGGCCAAAGTCTTCATGGAATGCACACCATTTTGACTTGTCTTTGTTTGATCCGGGCTTCTCATTCTTCTTAGGCCATCTGGCCTTGTCACCTAAATCCTGCATGGCACAAATTACACTACCAATATCAAGGTTAAAGCAATATTCGGATATTTTAGGATATTCTTCGTCATCTTCATCTTCTTCCACAACGTTGATCTTGGGATTATCCTGCTTGGAATAAGGCTTTGGCCTAAAGAACTTTTGGGGAGAGTCTGATTTCCTGTTGGTAGACTCGTACTTTAGGATAACCAAACCTCCATGAGCCTTCTTATCATCTTCCAGCCGAATGTATCTCAACGCCCTGTTTCTGACTTCATCAAGATTTCTGCATTGAGTCATGACGAGGTCGTCGTAGAAAGGAGAATCCTTCCTAAGTCCCATCTTGAAGGCTTCAACAATAGCTGCCATATCAAGGTTGGGGATTTCCAAAGCTTCCCTGCTATATCTGATTATGTGATCCTTTAGGGATTCATTGTTATGCTGACAATTCTATATAAATCACCTGTCATTTTCTCAAAAGATCTACTACAAGAAAATTGATTATTAAACAAGTTAATTAAATGAGCAAAGGAAGTGATAGTATTGGAAGGAATACTTAATAACCATTTTAGGGCCGACCCTGTTAGTGTTGAACCAAACCCTTTACATAGACAGGCTTCTTTGATTTCTGCGGGGATAGGGTTAACCTCCATCCTTTCTCTGTATTGAGCTACATGCTTCTCAGGATCCGTAGTGCCGTCATAAAGTTTCATGTTGGGCGTTTGGAATTTCCTGGGGATCTCCACGTCGCATATGGGCCAAGTGAACCTGGAAAGTTTATGACTGCCTACCGCAACTTCAGCTATGGGACGGATTATCCCCGGGATACTGGAGATCATGTCCTTCATTTTCTGTAATTCTCTGGCTATATCGGGGGATATCCCCTTATCCTGCATAGATCCATGGTTAGTGTATAAATTAGAATTAAGTAAACTGTTACCAGGATCTTGGTTAGGTCTTTGGTATCCTGAGCTTGGGTGGTTAATTTCTCCATTAATGGTATCCCCAGTATAAGGCGGTGCCTGCATAGGGATGTCATCTCCAACATGCACTTCTGAGGACGTCATAGGGGATCCTGATGAGAATATGCCGGCAGGCACGGTTGAGCGAGGCTGCATGTTGATGGAACCTGACCTCGTTGGTCCGGGTAACTCCGAGGATACCGAAGGAAAAGATCCCCAGTATCCTGATTGCTGCTGCGATGGAATCCTTTCTGATTATGTCCCTAAGGATCCGGGATTCTGAAGGATAGAAGATCCTGGAGAATCAAAATCAAGGACCCTAGGCATGATTGGAGTGGCCTCCTGCCCTGGTTTCTTTTTGATTCCTTCAATCTCCTTAAATAGCCTTGAGTTAGTCTTCTCTTGCTGCTCCATGTGCGTTTTGACCTGTTTCATCAAAGCAAAAATATCGTTGTTAGATATAACCGGGTCTACCCGTCTAGAGGATCCCGTGAATGGTGGAAGTTCTCTTCTGGGCTGAGTATTTTTCTTCGGTGGTGGTGGAGGTCCTAGGTTGACACTTGAAGCAGTAGTGACCACCGGAGCAAAGACTGAACTGGTTTTTGGTTGTGAGACCATTGTAAAGAGAATGAAGGTGAATGAAATAAACAGATTTAATGGATTAAAGCACCGTTAGCCCTACGGTGGGCGCCAAATTGTTTTGGTCAAAAATTGACAATGCTAATTTCGTAACCAAATTAGTAATCGGGACTAGGTACTTGTATGAAATGAACGTGAAAGTATTTGAACACAAGGATTTGTTGCGAGGAAAAACACTGTTATCCTTGGAATAACAAGAAAAAAAACCCCGGGTGGTGAAAACTATCACCACCGATTTATTAATAATAAAGTGATTACAAGTGGTGGAGCTTAATCGGATCGTGATTACAATGAGAGCGAGTACTAGTAAGTTCTCTAGTGCTAGAGTGTGTGTGTTATGATCCGTATAGAGCTCTATTTATACAAAAATATAGCTAACAATATGCCCTATATTTAAGGAAAGTCTTAGACTAAATCAATCAGCCGTTAATCCCGTTAACCAACACGTTTCCTTTGCTGCTACGATCTAATAACGGCATGTGCGAGTCTTCAGGAGATCACAACAATAATCTTTGACCTGGTAAACATATTAAGTAGTAGACAATGTGTGAGTTGTATAACATAATTAGGATACCTGTTACCTTGGGGGATACCGCATCCTAGATTTGCTCTGAATATAATGTTTGCCGAGGATACTGAAAATCCGTGCCATAACAGAGGGTATGTGTCGATTTTACTGACTGAAATAAGGCATGTCCCAAGGATCCTTTCCCTCTTCCCCACATTGACTCCATGGTGGATGCTACCGCAGGGCATGAAATGTTGACCTTTATGGATGCTTCCTCAGGATTTCAACAAATCCAGATTGAACCATATGACCAAGAGGATACAGCGTTTATAATCCCTACAGGCATATATTGTTATGTTGCTGTGCCGTTTGGTCTTAGAAATGCAGGTGCTACATATCAGAGACTAGTCAACATGATGTTCAGGGAGCAGTTGGGAGACACCATGGAAATCTACATCGACGACATGGTGGTAAAGTCAAAGAGGGCAGAGAACCACCTTAAGGATTTGGAAGTAGCTTTTGACATCCTTGACAAATACAACATGAAGCTAAATCCTGCTAAATGAGTAGTTGGTATCAAAGCCAGAAAGTTCCTGGGGTATTTGGTAACCAAAAGGGGGATAGAAGCAAGTCCAGAGCAAATCCAAGCCATCTTGAACCTCAAGTCTCCAACAAACGTCAAAGAGGTACAAAAATTAACAAGAAGAGTGGCAGCACTTAACAGGTTCATATCGAAAGCTTCAGAAAGATGTAAAGATTTTTATGACATCCTGAGGAAAAACAAGAAATTCGAGGGGACGGAGAAACATGAAGCTGCTCTCACCGCTCGGAAGGATTACTTATCCTCAGCCCCGGCTTTGATGAAGCCTATGAATGGAGAACCATTGATCCTTTATCTAGCCGTCTCCCTAACTGCCTTAAGTGCAGTCTTGGTAAAGGATCACGATGCCGAGTAAAAGTCCCCTCGATGCTGAGTCCAGGTACTCTCATTTGGAAAAACTTATTCTTGCTCTAGTTATGGCTTCAACTAAGTTAAGACATTATTTTGAAACTCATACTGTTGTCGTAAAAACTAATTATCCCATAAAAAATGTCCTTAGAAAATCGGATATGTCGGGTAGAATGGCCAAATGGGCTGTAAAATTGAGTGCAAATGATATTGAATATGAGCCTAGAAATGCAATTAAGTCACAGGCACTAGCGGATTTATGGCTGATTTTAGTAGCGATTTAGAAGAACAAGCCAATCTTGAAGTTCAACAGCTGGAAGAAACCAAGGATCCTTGGACACTCTTCACTGATGGAGACTCAAATGTCAAAGGAACAGGATTGGGAGTACTACTGAAATCGCCACAGGGGGACATACTACCCCATTCGATAGCTTGTGAATTCCAAGCCACTAACAACGAGGCAGAATATGAGACACTTATCGTAGGTATACAACTAGCCAAAGGTATGAGAATCAGGTATCTTCAAATTTTTGTAGATTCATTATTAATCGCTAATCACTTTAATGGCTCATACGCAGTCAAAGGTGAGAAACTAATTAAATATTTAGATTTAGTAAAGGATCTTGCAGGATCCTTCGATTATTTTACAATTACGCAGGTACCAAGAGAAGAAAATGCTGGGGCCGACGCCTTAGCAAACCTAACTTTAGCTTTAAAGCTCCCGGAGAATATAAAAATCCCTATCATCCATGTCCTATCCCCTGCAATTGAGGAATGCTAAGCAATGGAAATAGATGGGAGTCAGGACACGGATCCTAAGGACCTTCACTCGATCATTCATTCTGGATCCTTCCGATAATGAAGTATATTCAAGATGGAGAAATCCCAAAAGAAGAGAACCCCAAAGCTTTCAAGGCCAAGGTATCACAATATACTATTGTACATAATATGCTATATAAGAAATCCCTTGCTGGTCCGTATTTAAGGTGCATCGAAGGATCCGAGATCCAAGAAGTGCTGAAGGATTTTCATGAAGGAGATTGTGGCAACCATACAGGGGACAGAGCATTATTCTCTAGGATTCTAAGAACCGGATATTTCTAGCCTACTATGAAATAGGATGCTATGGAATACTCTAGGAAGTGTGATGCTTGTCAGAGGCAAGGCAACATTTTACATCAACCGGCAGAACCCTTATATCCTATCATCTCTTCATGGCCATTCATGAAATGGGGAATGGATATAGTGGGTAAGCTTCCTACAGCTCCAGGGGGGAAAGTCTTCATGTTAGCAATGACAGACTATTTCTCTAAATGGATCGAAGCTGAGGCTTTCCCTCAAGTTAGGGAAAAGGAAGTTATATCCTTTATCAAACGTAACATTATTACTAGATTTGGAATCCCTTCTGAAATTATTTGTGATAATGGTTCCTAATTTATCGGGAAAAGAACTACTAACTTTTGTGACAACTGGGGAATCAAAATGATCACTTCAACACCAGTCCATCCACAAGCAAATGACCAAGCAGAATCAAGCAACAAAATCATCATCAACAACCTGAAGAAAAAGCTTGGAGCAAAGAAAGGCAAATGGGCTGAGGAACTACCCTATGTGCTTTGGGCAGATAAGACAACTCCAAAGAATGCCACTGGATAAATGCCGTTTTCATTAGTCTTTGGAGCTGAAGCAGTGATCCCCACTGAAATGGTGTATCCAACAGCCAGAACAAGCATCCGTGATCCTCAGACAAATGACGAGAATCTTGTCCAAGACCAAGATACTGTGGAAGAACTTAGAGATCAAGCAAGATTTAGGATGGCTGCTTACCAACAAAATATAGCTGGTGCATACAACAAGAATATCAGAATTAGAAGATTCGAAGTTAGAGATTTAGTTCTTCGAAAGGCATTCCAGAATACAACTAATCCCGCTGACTGGAAGTTAGCACCGAAATGGGAGGGCCCTTATTTGATTGAAGCCAAAGCTGAAAAGGGGGCATATCGTTTGATGAGTATGGAAGGAGACACGCTCCCAAGGGCTTGGAATGCGATTCATCTAAAAAAGTATTTTTGTTGATCAAGATCCTGGATCCTAATCATTTACCTCAGTCCATTACTTGGTAAAATTTTACTTTATGTTTATATGTGTTATGTTAGATTCTTGTTTTGTCAAATATGTCAAGTTGCAGAAATGACGAGCTATAGTGCCCTCAAGTGGAAAAAACTGGTTGGCCAACTCTCTCCTAAGTTTAATCGGCCTTTTCGCCAGGCTTATAAGGTCTTCACCTTATCTCCCGAATTAGGGTTTCTACACCCTCGTCTGGAGCGCACGATTATCCGGGTATGATTGGAGGCTGTGGGACCAGTGCACTATACGTGGCTGATAATTTCATGGCTAAAAATTATATCTTGGACCCTACAAATTAAATGGTAGACGTACCATATACACAAGTTAAGGTCAACGCCAAGTTAGGCTCATCACCGCATAAATTTGGGCCAACGCCAAGGATCGGCCTGTCGCTCGTATTTATTGGGCTTGTCCCCACGTTTAATTGGGCATGTCCCCACGTTTTATTGGGCTTGTCCCCACTTTTATTGGGCTTTGTGACTGGTGGATTGTAGAACCACCCTTAAGTGTAGTAATTCTCGTTAAAACGTGTGCGTGTATGTTTAATTTCACGAATTTGGATTACTACACTATGTCGTGTGTTTGTAGGTACAAGTGCTTAAAATGGCGATTCAAGTGAACTATGATGGAGAGGAGCAAAGGACTCGAGAGTTGGTGATGGCAGTCAACAAGTCAAAGAAAAACAAAGGATTTGGAGCTGAGGCTACCGTAGCTTACGGTAGCCACCGTAAGCTACGGTAGGGTTCCAGCGTAGCAGGCTGTCGTAAACAGATAGAGGCTAGCGTAAAACTTCTGAAGCCACCGTAAGCTACGGTGGCCACCGTAGCTTACGGTGGACTCTGACGCAGAATCTGTAACTGTTATTTAAGTCCGTTTTGGGACGACTTTTGGGTATCTTTTTCATAGTTTTTCGATTGGAAACACTTTGGGAGGCGATTTTAAGGAACTATAACTCAATTTTGAGTTATCTAAGCATTAGAGACTTGTTTTTGATTTGTATGCACATTAAAATCGAAGGGATGATGAACCGAATCATGCTTGGCTAATCTCCTTTGTGTTTTCCCTCGGATTGTAAGGTTTCATATTGTTTGTTGATTGAATGTTTATGCAATTGCTGAGATGGTAATTTAATATTATTGATTTCATATTTATAATGTCTATGTATTGATTGATAAGTTGTTAGTTGTTTAATTCGTGTTCTAAACCGTCAGTTCTCGGTGCTATAGGCAATCGGGATTAATCGGGTGGAATTCGGGGTTGGATAATCTAATTGGTTTTTGAGTGATTGCCTTACGTTTGTTAATCCAAGTACTTAGTCCTCAATTACCACAATTGTTTGCATATTCATAAATTATGTTGTTATAGTTCGTCTCAGATTAAACGTTTACATTAACATTCATTGAAACCTGAAACCGAGGGAGAGCATATCCTCTCATCTTTGATTGAAAAACCGTGTTAAGTGTTTTAGTTAATTTTCGTTAATCAAACAAAACAACCTAAACTATGAGATTTTATTTTCTTCATTTAGTTTAAATTTAGTTAATCTATAAAACTACTTGGTAACACATATTCCACAAACTCTTCGTGTTCGACGCCCATTTACCACTATCTAATTAGTTGTAATTGGTTTATTTTTTAGCGAATCTTCGACCTCGTGTCAAACTTTGGCGCCATTGGCGGGGAGTAGTGCGCAACGTGTGTTATTTTTGTAGTTTTTATTTAAATTGTTATTGTCAGTTTTACGCCGGTTGTGCTAATGTGCAGGTACTTACAAGTATATGCATACAAGACGCTCTCGGTCTTCATCACCGTTAGCGTTTGATCCTAAAATCGAGAGAAACTTTCGTCAGAACCGGATTCTGCAAAGGGAAAACAAGGTTATTGGGTCGCCAAGCACAAAAAGTCGAACAATTGACACCACAATCATGGCTTCGGAACAAACCGTACCGCCGATGCCACCACCCATTAATTCACCAAACCCACCATCTACTGTACCCATTACCACCACCAATTCCACAAGTGAACCTACTTCAGCTGCGTTTAGCTTCCAACCACCAGTTAACCTCCCACCCTTGACAAATTTCATGCCTATTCAAGGACAATCGTCAAACTCACCACAACAATCATCCTTCGAATCTCAACAAAATCCACCTTATCAACAACCATACACATTTACCTAAGACCCACCCATAATCCATACTTCACAAGGTCAAATATCGGGCCCGCATTTGTTTGGTGGGCACGATATGGTGATGGCAATGAAGGATATGAAGATTTCAAAGAAGGATATTCAAGCAGAGTTGATGGGAATCAGTTGAGGATTCAAGGGCAGTTTGGGTATGGATCTGACTTTCAACAACAACAACATGTGCAACTATGGGGTGGACCACATGTCAATCAAATACAACAACCACGACCATTGCAACAAGTTCCACAACAACCTCAATTTCAACAACCAAATCCCCAACCGCAAGTTCAACAAAATGTGCAACAAAGGCCCGTTTACTGACAAATGGGTCAGCCAAGAGTACCATTGGGGGTACCAAGAAGACATGCAAGGGAAATGGTTAGGGGAATAGAGGCTCATTTTTGCCCGATCATCACCAATAACCCATCTCCGGTGGTTATTCCTCAAAACCACCAAGGAAGAACGTTTGAGGTGAGAACCAATGCACTCCAAAGTTTACCAAAGTAAAAGGGGTTAGCAACGGAAGAACCCTATTTTCATTTGGAGGCATATGACTCTATTTGCAACACTATTGGGGGTCAAGGTTTTACACTGGATGAAGTTAAATTGGTTCTATTCCAATTTTCGTTAGAAAATAAGGGCAAAGAGATGGTTTTACACATTGCCTTCTGCATCAATTTCTACTTGGGCCGAGATGCAACAAAGATTTTTGGAAGAGTTTTACACGGCCCAAAAGACTAATGATGCAAGACGAAGTTTGAGAAGCCGATAACAACAATCAGGTGAGATGTTTCATGAAGCATTTGAGAGGTTTAATATGTTGATCAAGAATTGTCCTCACCATGGTATAGCTCTTTGGGAGTTGTTAAATGCATTTCATGAAGGGTTGAATGCGGAAGAAGAGAGGGATTTGATGTCAATCACAAACGGTACGTTCGGTACCAATTATGAACAAGACGATTGGGCATTCTTGGAACAAATGTTGGTCACATCGAAGAGAAAGGCTCAAATTGTAAGAAGAGCAAGACTGACAATTGGAAGACCGCAAGTTCATGCCGTGGAAGATGTGGGGGTACAAACTACTAATCAAAGAATTGATGTTTGTACCAATTGTAATGAGTTGGGTCATGGGGCTGATGTGTGTACGATAGGTCAAGCACAAGTTGAAGAGGTAAATGCACTACAAGCTCAAAGGGGTGGTAATCGGAATTTCAACATGAACTCAAACACTTACCACCCCGGGTTGAGAAATCATCAAAATTTCCGTTATGGAAATCAAGCAACTCAACTCAATCCGAATTTCCAAGGGACTTCTCAAGCCACCTTTATCCCTCGTCAACAATACTTCAACCAAGGAAATCAAAGTCAATTTCAAGGAACGGGTGGTAATCAAGGTGGGTCTTCGGACCAAAGTTCATCAAGTGGGAATGAAGTGATGGACATGCTAAAGATGATGTAACAAGATATGCAAAAAAGGAATCAGTTGGATGAAGCTTGTATACAAAAGGATGAAATTCGTGACAAAGCCATCCAATCATTGACAACTCAAATAGGCCAACTTGCAACTGAGGTATCTAACTTGAAGAAGAATAAAGGTCAACTCCCGAGCGACACCAACGTGAACCCTACTCACACTTCTTCTCGCACTGTGCCGATTAATCAGGTAAGTGTTTTAAGAAGTGGTAAGGAGTTTAAAATCAATACCACACCGGAGTTAGTTGAAGGTGTGGTAGAGGATGTGACGGGGGTAGAAAGTGAAGATGAACAAGCTTCGCCCATTCAACTTCCTAAATCATCCACATTTTCAAACAAAGATTCGGGTGAAAATGAACTTTTAAACGATAAAAGCAAGGAAGTGGGAGAGGTTCCAATTCCATTTCCTTCGGCTTTGATCGATCCGGGTAAGAAAAACGTGATTTTAAAACGGAGTCCTTAAAAGGAGGATATGTAGGAGGTATTTAAACAGGTTAAAGTTAATCTTCCTTTACTTGAGGCAATAAAACAAGTACCCGCACATGCAAAAGTTTTAAAAGAATTGTGTACTCAGAAAAAACAACAAAAGGTTCCTAAACGGGTTGATTTAACTGAACGAGTGAGTGCAATTCTTAAGGGTGATCTCCCGCCTAAGCTTCAAGATCCGGGAGCGCCCTTGATTAACATTCAAGTAGGTGACTTTCAAATGTCACGGGCGCTATTGGATCTTGGAGCGGGTGTGAGTATTTTACCGGGGGTTTGTATGACCAATACGATTTTGGTCCACTTAAACGAGTTGAGACCATAATTGTATTGGCTGATTTGTCTCACAAACTTCCTCGCGGGATCGTACGGGATGTTATTGTTAAAGTAGAGGAATTTTATTATCCTGTTGACTTTTTGGTTATGGATTACTTGTCGTTTGACCCAACACAACAACAAAATGTTTTATTGGGTCGGCCATTTTAAAGTACTGCTCATGCTATTATTGATTGCCAGTTTGGTACAATTGACATGGCCTTTGGAAATAGAAAAATGCGTTTAAATGTGTTTACTAATGTTGCTAATTCATTGGCTAATGAAGAATGTTTTATGGCAGATATCATAGATGGGTGTGTACCACACGAGTATGAGGAAGGTATGTTAGATGTTTGTGTTTGTGATGATTCTGAACAGGTTCCTATTTGTGCGTTGGAGCTAGAGGAAAGGAAACAAGAGGTATTGGCAATGAAATAAGGAAGACCACCATGGACTCATCAGGTTGAAAGTCTACCAACAGAAATCAATTCAGACACTAAACCCTCATTGATTTGTCCTCCCAAGGTAGAATTGAAAGAATTGCCAAGTCATCTCAAGTATGCGTTCTTGGGAGAAGATGATTCGTTGCCGGTTATCATTGCCTCTAACTTGGATGAGGCTCAAGAAGAAGGATTTTTGGAAGTTTTGAAAGCTCACAAGGTGGCGATTGGGTGGACTATTGCCGATTTGAAGGGTATTAGTCCATCTATAGTCATGCACAAAATCATCATCACGGATGATGCAAAGCCTACTCGGGAAACTCAAAGGAGGTTGAATCCCAATTTGCGAGAGGTGGTGAAAAAGGAAGTTATCAAATGGTTGGATGCGGGAATCAACTATCCCATTTCAGACAGTGCATGGGTAAGTCCAACACAGGTAGTTCCAAAGAAAGCTGGCATCCAGGTAATTAAAGATGAAAGTGTTGAACAAATCTCCACCCGACCTGTAACCGGGTGGCGAGTGTGCATTGATTATAGGAAGTTAAATGCGGCTACTTCAAAAGACCATTTTCCATTACCTTTTATTGACCAAATTATTGAAAAATTGTCGGGTCAAAATTTTATTGTTTTTTGGATGGGTACTCGGGATATAATCAAATTGCTATCCATCCTGATGACAAACACAAAACCACGTTCACATGTCCATATAGCACTTTTGCCTTTAGGCGAATGCCATTTGGATTGTGTAATGCCCCGGCCACGTTCCAATGATGTATGATGAGTATTTTCTCGGACATGGTTGGGGATTCACTTGAGGTATTTATGGATGACTTTTCCATTTTTGGATCAACTTTTGAAAGATGTCTTGATGAATTGGCAAAAGTTTTAAAACGTTGTGTCGAGACTAATTTGGTTTTAAGTTGGGAGAAAAGTCATTCCATGGTACAAGAGGGTATAGTGTTGGGTCATGTAGTTTCAAGTCGGGGAATGGAGGTGGATAAAGCAAAAATTAAGGTTATTTCTTCATTGCCATCACCGAAAAATGTAAAAGGGGTAAGGTCGTTTTTGGGGCATGCCGGGTTATACCGGTGGTTTATTAAAGGTTTTAGTGTGATTACTAAACCTTTATGCAATTTGTTGCTAAAAGATGTTGCATTTGATTTTACTAATTGTTAGGGCACGGATTTTCAGTATTCTCAGCAAAGGTTATGTTCAGAGCAGATTCAGGATGCGGTATCGTCCAAGGTAACAGGTATCCTAATTACATTATATAACTAACACGATCTTTGTTACTTTCCTTGTTTACCAGGTCAAAGATAGTTGTATAAATTCCCCAAAGACTCGCACTTTCAGTTAATAAAGCGTGACAAGAAAGGAAACGTGCTGATTGAAGGGCTAACGGCTAATTGGAATAATTCCGCAGTTTCCTTATTTATAGGATATTCAGTTAGCTTTATATTTTTTGTATAAATAGAGCTCAAAACCGGATCATAACACACACTCTAGACACACGAGACTTAATAGTACTCGCATTCTCTGTAATCACGATCAAGTTGAGCTCCACCATTGTAATCACCTTTGTTATTAATAAACAGGTGGTGATAGTTTTCAACGCCCGGGGTTTTTTGCTTGTTATCCTAAGAATAACAGGTTTTTTCCTCGCAACAAATCCTTGTGTTCAAGCACTTTTGCTTTCATTTTATACAAGCACCTAGTTCCGATTACTAATTTGGTTACGAAATCACTGTTGTTAATTTTTGACCAAAACAATTTGGCGCACACCGTGGGGCGATCGGTGCTTCAATCCATTAAATCCGTTTATTTCATTCACCTTCATTCTCTTTACAATGGCCTCACAACCAAAAACCAGTTCAGTCTCTGCTCCGATGGTTACTACAGCTACAAGTGCCAACCCAGGACCTCCACCACTGCCGAAGAAAAATACTCAGCCCAGAGGAGAAATTCCACCATTCGCGGGGTCCTCCACACGGATAGACCCGGTTATTTCTAACAATGATATTTTTGCTTTGATGAAACAGGTCAAAAAGCACATGGAGCAGCAAGAGAAGACCAACTCAAGGCTATTCAAGGAGATTGAAGGAATCAAGAGGAAACCAGGGCATGAGGCTACCCCAATCATGCCCAGGGTCCTTGATTTTGATTCTCCAGGATCTTCTATCCTTCAGAATCTCGGATCCTTGGGGACACAATCAGTAAGGATTCCACCACAGCAGCAGTCAAGATACTGGGGAGCTTTTCCTTCGGTATCCTCAAAATTACCCGGACCAACGAGGCCAGGGTCCGTCAGCATGCAGCCTCGCTCAACCATGCCAGCCGGCATATTTTCATCAGAATCCCCTATGATGTCCTCAGAAGTGCATGTTTGAGATGACATCCCTATGCAGGCACCACCTTATCCTGAGAATACCATCAGTGGAGGAATTAGCCGTCAAGGCTCAGGATATCAGAAACCTAACCAAGATCTTGGTAATGTTTTACTTAATACTAATTTGTACACTAACCGTGGATTTGTGCAGGATAAAGGGATATCTCCTGATATAGCAAGGGAGTTACAAAAAATGAAGGATATGATCTCCAGTATCCCCGGGATAATCCGTCCCATAGATGAAGTCCCGGCGGGCAGTCACAAACTTTCAAGGTTCACTTGGCCCATATGCGACATAGAGATCCCCAGGAAATTCTAGACACCCAACATGAAACTTTATGACGGCAGTACGGATCCTGAGGAACACGTAGCTCAATACTGAGAAAGGATGGAGGTCAACCCTATCCCCGCTGAAATTAAAGAAGCCAGTCTATGCAAAGGGTTTGGTTAGACACTAACGGGGCCAGCCCTCAAATGGTTATTAAGTATTCCTTCCAATACTATCACTTCCTTTGCTCATTTAATTAACTTGTTTAATAATCAATTTTCTTGTAGTAGATCTTTTGAGAAAATGACAGGTGATTTATATAGAATTGTTCAGCATAACAATGAATCCCTAAGGGATTACATAATCAGATTTAGCAGGGAAGCTTTGGAAATCCCCAACCTCGACATGGCAGCTGCTGTTGAAGAAGCCTTCAAGATGGGGTTAGGAAGGATTCTCCTTTCTATGACGACCTAGTCATGACTCCATGCAGGAATCTTGATGAAATCAGAAGCAGGGCATTGAGATACATCCGGCTGGAAGACGATAAGAAAGCTCATGGAGGTTTGGTGGTCCCAAAATATGAGTCTACCAACAGGAAATCGGACTCCCCTCAGAAGTTCTTTAGGTCAAATCCTTATTCTAGGCAGGATAATCCCAAGATCAATGCTGTGGAAGAAGACAAGGATGACGAAGAATATCCTAAAATTTCTGAATACGGCTTTAACTTAGATATTGGTGGTATAATTTGTGCCATGCAGGATCTAGGTGACAAGGCAAGATGGCCTAAGAAGAACGAGAAGCCC
The DNA here is from genome assembly GCF_021521415.1 of Bidens hawaiensis. Taxonomy (NCBI): domain Eukaryota; kingdom Viridiplantae; phylum Streptophyta; class Magnoliopsida; order Asterales; family Asteraceae; genus Bidens; species Bidens hawaiensis. The sequence continues at coordinate 110,437 of NW_027505327.1, read as the reverse complement.
GGATCCAATAAAGACAAGTCAAAATGGTGTGCATTCCATGAAGACTTTAGCCATCAGACAGACGATTACATAGCACTCCGGAAAGAGATAGGATACCTTCAGTAAGGGACACCTGAAGGAACTATTTGGAAGAAATAAAAACAAGAGTCAGGATCCTGTCAATATGCCTGAAAGGGCACCCTCTCCACCACCCGGGGCTAAGGTGGTATCCTTCATCTCAGGAGGATCCGACATCTGCGGGACCTCATATTCAGCAGCCAAGAAATATTCTAAAGAAACGAAGATGGACAACGGAGAAAGACCTCTCCGTACTTCCACATTGACGACTAAAAGGATCATATCTTTCGATGAGGGGGGTAGATGTGACCTCGTGGATCCCAACCATGACGGTTTGGTAATTACTTTATGTATAGCTAACTGTTTTATGCGCAGGATACTCGTTGATGGAGGAAGCTCTGTAAACATTATCCAGATGGATGCTTTGAAGAAAATGGATATCCCGGAAACGGAAATTATCCCAAAATCCTCAGTCCTTGTCGGATTCAGTGGCAAAACCAAGAACACCTTGGGAGAAATCAAACTTCCAATATACATCGAAGGAACTAACTCTTTGCAAAAATTTTGTGTTATTGACTCTCTATCCTGTTGTGATGTGATTTTAGGTAGGCCCTGGATCCACAGCATGAAGGCAGTACCTTCAACCTACCATCAGTGTGTGAAACTCCCAAGTCCTTGGGGAGTCATCAAGATTGAAAGTGATCAACAAGATGCCAAGGAATGTTATGCTTCGTCAATGAAATGGACTACAAAACCCACTCAAGAATAGCAATTACAGAAACAACCAGGGAAGGTCCTGCAGGCAAGAGAGCAAGATGTAAAGGAAGTATCTTTGGATCCTTAGAATACTGATATCAAGGTACTCTTAGGATCAAGTATTCCTATATTCCTAAGGATATCGAGATGGAATTAATATCCTTTCTAAAGAAAAGAGCTTCTACCTTCGCCTGGAAACATGAAGATATGACAGGTATATCTAAATCTATAATCACTCATAAACTTGGTATAGACAAATCTTTCAGGCCAGTACATCAAAAGCGACGGAAGTTTGCTCCTGAGAGAAACGCTATCATACAAGAAGAGGTGCAGAAGCTGCTCAAAACCAAGATGATAAGAGAAGTCCAATATCCTAAATGGTTGGCCAATCTAGTTGTTGTCCAGAAGAAAATTGGAAAATAGAGAGTGTGTGTGGACTTCACGGACCTAAATAAGGCTTGCCCAAAAGATCCATTTCCACTCCCACACATTGACTCAATGGTGGATGCAACTGCTGGACATGAACTGCTAACTTTCATGGACGCATCCTCAGGATTTCAGCAAATTCAAATGGAACCATCAGATTAAGAAGACACAGCCTTCATGACTCCCACAGGTATATACTGTTATACTGCAATGCCTTTTGGACTTAAAAATGCGGATGCAACATACCAGAGGCTAATCAACATGATGTTCAAAGACCAACTGGGGGACATAATGGAAGTCTACATAGATGACATGGTGGTAAAGTCAAAGAAGGCCGAAGATCATCTGAGAGACTTGGCAACAACATTTGATATCCTGGATGAATACAACATGAAGTTGAATCCAGCCAAGTGTCACTTTGGGGTCAAAGCGGGAAAATTCCTGGGATACATGGTCACCAAAAGAGGGGTAGAAGCAAGCCCAGAGCAGATCAAGGCTATCCTGGATATCAAATCACCAAGAAATGTCAAAGATGTCCAAAGATTAACCGGAAGAATAGCTGCTCTCAACAGATTCATCTCAAGATCTTCAGAGAAGTGTAAAGACTTCTATGATATCCTGAGGAAAAATCAAAAGTTTGAATGGGGAGAGAAACAAGAAAGGGCATTGGTATCCCTGAAGGAATACTTATCCTCAGCACCACTCTTGATGAAGCCAATTGATGGTGAGCCATTATCTCTGTACTTAGCCGTTTCTGGGAGTGCAATCAGTGTCGTCTTGGTCAAGGATCATGAAGGTCAACAACATCCGATATATTATGTAAGTAAAAGTCTACTAGATGCTGAATCCAGGTATTCTTATCTTGAAAAATTAATTTTAGCACTTATAATGGCTTCTACTAAACTTAGACATTACTTTGAAACTCATGCTATACATGTAAAGACTTACTATCCTATCGAGGTTGTTTTGAGAAAACCATAGATGTCAGGCAGAATGGCAAAATGGGCTGTAAAACTTAGCGCATATGATATTTTGTATGAGCTAAGGACAGCCATCAAATCTCAAGCACTTGCTGACTTTGTGGCTGATTTTAGCCAGGATGTAATTGAAGAAGTTTAAAAAGAAGTTCAGCAATTGGAAATCAAGGAAATTTGGACTCTACATACTGACGGTGCCTCCAACATAAGAGGAACAGGTCTAGGTATCCTGCTAAAATCGCCACAGGGGGACATAATACCTCTATCTATATCTTGTGAATTTCAGGCTACTAATAATGAAGCTGAGTATGAGGCTTTAATAGCCGGTTTGCAATTAGCTAAGGATATGAAGGTCAGGTATCTTCAAGTTTACGTTGATTCTTTGTTATTAGCTAACCATTTCAATGGCTCTTATGCAGCGAATGCAGAAAACTTAGCAAAATATTTAGAAATAGTTAATAAATTAGCTATGTATTTCGAGACATTTAACATAATGCAGGTACCTAGAGAAGAGAACACTGAAGCAGACGCCTTAGCAAACTTGGCATCAGCTCTCAAGATACCAGGAAATATCAAGATACCTATCGTGCATATCTTGACTCCAGCAACAAAGGAGAACCTTGAAGTCTCAGAAACTTCAAATTCTAAGGATTATCCAGCATCTTGGACCAATCCCATAATACGGTATCTTCAGGATAACGAGATCCCAAAAGAAGAAAATCCCAGAGCGTTCCGAATGAAGGAAACCCAATATATTATCCTAAATAATGTGTTGTGCAGAAAATCACTTGCAGGTCCATACTTGAGATGCTTGGAATATCAAGAAGCACAAGAAGTTCTCAAGGATATACATGAAGGTGATTGTGGAAACCACATTGGGGGCAAAGCCTTAGCATCCAAGATACTAAGGACAGGATACTTCTGGCTAACAATGAGGAGAGATGCAATGGATTTCTCCAAGAAGTGTGATGCTTTCCAAAGACATAGCAACATATTGCATCAACTAGCTGAACCATTATATCCCATCATCTCCCCAAGGCCATTTATGAAGTGGGGAATGTATATTATGGGAAAGCTGCCCAAGGCTCCTGGTGGAAAGATCTTTATGCTGGCCATGACAGATTACTTCTCCAAGTGGATCGAAGCAAAAGCATTTGTCCAAGTGAAAGAAAAGGATGTGATCTTATTCATTAAACGCAACATCCTTACAAGGTTTGGTATCCCGGCAGAGATTGTTTGTGACAATGGATCACAATTCATCGGTAGAAGAACAGCCAACTTTTGTGAAAGTTGGGGAATCAAGATGGTGACTTTGATTCCAGTACATCCTCAAGCTAACGGTCAAGCAGAATCCAGTAACAAGATCATCATCAACAATCTGAAGAACAAATGGGGATCCTAGAAAGGAAAATGGGCAGAAGAACTACCATTTGTTCTTTGGGCTGATAGAACCACATCAAAAAATGCAACGGGACAAACACCTTTCTCCTTGGTGTTTGGGGCCGAAGTTGTTTTCCCTACAGAGATGGTGATCCCCACAGTAAGAACCAGCATCCAGGATACTGAGTCCAACAAATAAAATCTTACCGAAGACCTAGATACCATCGATGAACTCAGGGATCTCGCCAGAATCAGAATGGCAACATACCAACAAAGAATATCCAAGTCCTACAACAAGAATATCAGGATTTCGAAGATTCCAGATAGGAGATATGGTATTAAGAAAGGCATTCCAGAATACCACTAACCCAGCAGATGGAAAGCTAGCTCCAACGTGGGAAGTCCCTTACTTAATCGATTCAGAAGCAGGTAAAGGGGCCTACAGGTTAATCACTATGGAAGGTGTTCCTATACCAAAAGCTTGGAATGTTATTCATCTTAAGACATATTTTTGTTAGTATCCTTAATTGGTATGTTCATATCCTAAGGATAAAGGTATGTTCCCTCATCTATTTTTACATTCCTTGAACTTTATTATCTCCAAATCAAGTTTACTGACTTAAGCATCGGAGGGGTGTTAGCCAGGCTAACACCCATCCCTCATCAAGAGCTTAGTATTTTGCAGTTATCCTAAGGATATGTTATCTTGATAACAATCAGAGGCTGATCACCTCCTAAACGAATATGATATCCCTGATATCCCTCAAGGTTTAAAGGTCTTCACCTTTCCAACGAACGCCAGGGGCGCACGAATAAGATATCCCGAATATCTCAAACGGTTTAAAGGTCTTCACCTTTCTAACGACGCCTGGAGCACACGATGATTCGGGTATAGTTCGAGACAGGCTGACCAGACCAGCTGACAATCCGTCTATTGTTGGCTATATACCGAATCCTTAAGATAAGTGGCAGACGTGTCACACAAACGGTTTATAACATTTTCATGTTATCTAAGGTTTATAACACTTTTGTGTTATCTAAAGTCTTGGCATATTCATGTCCATACGCTTGGGACCTTCCCCAGTTTTATCTCAAGCTTAGACATCTTCATGTCTCTTAAGTAAAGGCCTAGTCGCCAGTAAAAAGGCTTTATCGCCAGTTAAAAGGCCTAGTCGCCAATAAAAAGGCTTTATCGCCAGTTAATGGGCCTTGTCGCCAGAATTATCTAACTTTGTTCCGACAGATTACTGAGAAGATTACTAAGTTGTTTTTAACTCAACAACATCCTAGAAGCTTGATACTTAAAAAGGTCAACAATTGGGGACATCACTTGTAAGCCTATCAGATTTATAAATAATTTCTAAAAAGGTACTCTTTACACTTAGTTCTATTCATATTTCAAGGTATAATCTTTTGGTTTGATTGTGATAATTCACTCAAGACATGAGAATATGTTATCCCTAAAATATCTTATACCAAAGATATCTCAAATACATGTTTTCTAAAATTATATAATCTTTGAGATATTTTATACATTATCCTTAAGGTGTTTTATCAAAAGATAGATTTTCCTGGAAATATAACTGTTAAAATACAAGAAGTATATCCTCAAGATATCTAATCTCAAAAAGATGAAAATATTCCATAAACATATTCTGGTCAAAATTTATTCTGATAAATTATCTAAAAATGGCATACATGCAGAGCACAATGATTGAACCAAAAGATTATGTCATTACTAACGATAAGTGCAGATAAACAAAAAGACGATGCCTAGGCTTTGTCTTCAACAAATGGAAGATCCCTCCACCAGGCATCATCTTCAGGAAGACATAGGCTTCGTCTTGAAACTCAAGATCCCTCCACCTATGTCTCCCCATTGTCAGATATCCTAAAGATTACTTGTTCAAGACAGAAAAATGAAAATTGTTCAACAAACATCACAACCCAACATTGAACCACAAACACAAACATAAAAATTGGGCTCAGGCTTTTTCTTTACCGCCCTCATCACCCAATTGCACCTCCTCACCAACCGCTTTCACTGCACCCTTGATGGCCACCTTCACAGCCTCTTCTGCAACCTTCTCCGCTCCACTAGGACCAGCATCCTCCACCTTCTCCCCACCAAGCTCAGCCAGTATCTTCTCCCAACCAGCTACATCCTAGAAAGGAGTGTCCAGACCAACATCCTTCGCCTCTTTAGCCATCTTAAGCCGGGACTGGAATACGGAAACAGTAGCAGACTTTTTCGCCCCCTCCATAGCATCATAAACTTTTATCATACATTTCGCCTCTTGATGAACCAACTCCTTCTTGACCAGTGACAACTCCAGCTTCAGGTCATCTACCTCTTTGGTCTTCTTATCAAGAAGACTGGTCTTTGTCACCCCTATCTTCATCAGTTCAGAGATACAAGTATGGGCTTCGTGAAGTTTAAGGCTCATGGCGGCAAACCGGGAGGAAAGATACTCAAGGCCTTATAAGGATAAAGAATCCCCAGTATAAGTTATTCTCAGGATATGAGGAATCATGACAAATGAAGAAGATACCTACTGAGTCTTATTCATGGCATCATGGAAATCAACATCGTGCACGGGAACGGATTCGCTGGTCTCCTGGCTCTTCCGTTTCTTGGAACCTTTCGATTGGCTACTCTCTGGACGCAGGATAGAGCTGGATATGGGTTCTTTCTTGATAGCACTATGGGTGGACACCATGCTTTCAATATCTTCAAGGGCAAAAGCAGAAGCAGATTTGCCTACAGATGCCCAAGTTAGTATCCCTGATCCTGATCATATTTCCACTAACATCTCAAGTGTATCTTACCAGACATAACGGAACTGGATGACGGAGATGGTTCTGGAAGGCTTAACTGAAGAAAAAATGTTCTCACTTCCTCGTCAAGAAGAAAGAAGGAGGCAAGCTTATCCCCGGTCTCTCTTGTGGGGGGAGCGATCTCAAAAAACTTCAAAGCTGCAAAATATAAAAGAAAGCACATCAGTCACAAAAGATGTCGGTGTATATTCAAGATACATTATCCTACTTTTGGAAACCCAGAGATAAGGAAGACTATTGAGATAAGGAAGACTATTGTGCTGAGGAAGAGAATATTTTCCACTGATCATTATTCTGGGTATTTTTCAAGACCATTGGATATTGACTAGATTTGATCTTAAGGAGATATCTTGAAGACCCATGGCTACGAAGGTCGTATACAGAAGCAAGCTCCGAGAGAGTAAAGTCAAGAGCATGGTCGGCGATTAGTCTCTCCAAAACAAGCAAAGTCCTCCAAACCATGGGCATGGTTTGGGCATAACTGAGACCAGTTCTAAGAAAGAACTCCGTGGTGAAGGCAAGAAATGAGTAAGAAAAACCGATTTTAAATGGCAAAAACAGAAAGCAAATCCAGGTTCTAGAAACAAAATCGGAAGATAAAGCGGCATCAAAAGGCCGGAAAACAGTTTCAGTAGGGAAGCAACCCCGAGATTGAAGGTTCGCGATATCGGCATCACTAAAAGTGCATATCTCGTTAGCAGGACTTGCGAGGAGATTCTGACATACAAAATCCTCGATACTGGAAGAAGAAAGTTTCGGACTTATGGTTTCGTTAAGATAAGAAGAAGAAAGGAATTACCTAGAGAGAGGAGGAAGATGAGATGAATATTATTTATCCGGGTAATTATAAGGGCAAACTAGGTTTTGGCAGATTATCATGACGGCTCACACGTGTATCAAAGGTCCACCGCACAAGATTTGAAATTCAAAATTTAAAAATTTTACAGCTGTAATCCTTATCTACAGCTGTTAAAATTTGGGGACAATTGTTAGGGCACGGATTTTCAATATCCTCAGCAAAGGTTATGTTCAGAGCAGATTCAGGATGCGGTATCCTCCAAGGTAACAGGTATCCTAATTACATTATATAACTAACACGATCTTTTCTACTTTCCTTGTTTACCAGGTCAAAGATAGTTGTATAAATTCCCCAAAGACTCGCACCTTCAGTTAATAAAGCGTGACAAGAAAGGAAACGTGCTGATTGAAGGGCTAACGGCTAATTGGAATAATTCCGCAGTTTCCTTATTTATAGGATATTCAGTTAGCTTTATATTTTTTATATAAATAGAGCTCAAAACCGGATCATAACACACACTCTAGACACATGAGACTTACTAGTACTCGCATTCTCTATAATCACGATCAAGTTGAGCTCCACCATTGTAATCACCTTTGTTATTAATAAACCAGTAGTAATAGTTTACATCGCCCGGGGTTTTTTGCTTGTTATCCTAAGGATAACAAGTTTTTTCCTCGCAACAAATCCTTGTGTTCAAGCACTTTTGCTTTCATTTTATACAAGCACCTAGTCCTGATTACTAATTTGGTTACGAAATCACTGTTGTTAATTTTTGACCAAAACACTAATGATTGTTTGCAAGCATTCGATGTTTTGAAGGAAAAATTAGTGCAAGCACCGATTTTGCAACCGCCGGATTGGACAAAGCCGTTTGAGATTATGTGTGATGCAAGTGACACCACGATTGGTGCAGTTTTGGGTTAAAGAATTGATAAGAAGCTGGTGGTGATTTACTATGCAAGCAAAACGTTATCCGAGGCATAATTGAATTACACCACTACTGAAAAAGAATTACTTGCGGTGGTGTACGCCTTGGATAAATTTTGGTCATACATATGGGGAAGTAAGGTTGTGGTCTATTCGGATCATAGTGCGGTTCATTACCTCATGGAGAAGAAAGATGCAAAACCCCGTTTGATTCGTTGGGTCTTATTGTTACAAGAGTTCGATTTGGAGATCCGAGATAAGAAGGGGTGTGAAAATGTGGTGGCGGACCATTTATCAAGGATTCCTTTGGAAGGTGTGGATGATTCACATGAAATCAATGAGAGATTTTCGGATGAACAATTGTTAGTTGTTTCAACTACACCATGGTATGCTCATTTTGTCAATTACAGGGCCACGGTTGAGATGTCGAAACATTGGGCCAAGAAAAGGAGGCAACAATTTATATCCCAAGTCAAGCAATATATTTGGGATGAGCCCAATTTGTTCAAAATTGGTGCCGATCAAATTAATAGGCGTTGTATTCCCGAGTCGGAAGTTCAAGAGATTTTGGCACATGCTCATTCATCGGCTTGTGGTGGTCATTTTAGTGGGCAAAAGACGGGTTATCGAGTTCTTACATGTGGGTTTTATTGGCCCACAATCTTTAAAGATGCAAGTGAATATGCTCGCCATTGTTTGAATTGTCAAAAGATGGGTGGAATTTCAAAACGGGATGAGATGCCTTTGCAACCCATTTTGGTGGTTGAAATTTTTGACGTATGGGGAATTGACTTTATGGGCCCGTTTCCAAACTCTTGTGGGTATTTATACATATTGGTGGCGGTGGATTATGTTTCAAAGTGGGTTGAGGCCATAGCAACAAGGACCAATGATCACACTGTGGTATGTAAGTTTGTTCAATCCAATATTTTTGCAAGATTTGGAATTCCGAGAGTGATTATAAGCGATGGGGGAACACACTTCAAGAACTTCAATTTCGGGAAATTGTTGAAGCGATATAATGTGAATCATCGAATTGCTACTCCATATCACCCGCAAAAAAGTGGACAAGTTGAAGTGTCCAATCGACAAATTAAAGAAATATTGATGAAAACGGTGGGTTGATAGGAAGGATTGGTCGGTGAAATTGGATGATGCACTATGGGCGTATCGAACCGCTTATAAAACGCCCATAGGAATGACTCCTTACCGGTTGGTTTATGGGAAAGGATGTCATTTACCTATGGAGTTGGCTCACCAGGCACTGTGGGATATTAAGTGTGTGAACATGGATTACAACGAAGCCGGTGGATTGAGAAAGTTGAAGTTGGCGGAATTAGAAGAGATAAGGGATGAAGCTTACGAGTGTGCATCGGCATACAAAGATAAGTTGAAAAAGGTTCATGATGCCAAGTTGAGGAAGCGGGTTTTTGAAGAAGGGCAAAAGGTTTGGTTATATAATTCACGGCTTAAGCTTTTTCCCAGAAAATTGAAAAGCAAATGGATGGGCCCGTACGTAATAACAAGAGTGGGTAAGTTTGGTGATGTGGAAATTGAAGACTTGCACAATCAAGCAAGACAAACTGGGAATGGACACCGACTTAAACCATACTTGGTGGGTAAGGATATTAACATGTGTGAAATGGACAAAGTAAGCTACCTGTTACGGTCGCCTGAGGAATTAACCAACTAAATGGTCCAGGTTTGTTGTATAATTTAGTTTAGATTTTGTTCAAATTTGGTCTTAAAAATTACCTTTCTCGTTACGAGATTGTCTAAATAAAGTGTGGGGAATTCTCAGGAATCTCTTCACCGTGTTGAGGACAACTCGGGTTTTTCATGGGGGTAGGGTAATTTTTAGTTTTTGTTTTGTAAATAATTTTATTTAGTTTTTCATGATTTTAGCAACATAAAAAAAAACTCTGTATCAGGTGCCACCGTAGCCTACGATGTCCATCGTAAGCTATGGTGGACCTGAGATCCTAAGCTAGCTTCTTTCTGTTTACGGTGGAATCTTACACCAAGGAACCTACTGTAAGCTACGGTAGCCACCGTAGCTTACGGTGGACTGTGAATGGGGGACGCAGGTACAGCAGAAACATAAAAAAAAAATTAAAATCCGAAAATTTCCATCCACATAAAACCTATCTCCTTTTCCCTATTCATTCATCATCTTCATCCATCCATCCCTTTCTACCAAACCCTAATCCCCAAATTCATAACTTCTCCAAATTTTAACCAAAATCAACAATTTTTGGGTCTCACTCGACTAGATTTTCGCAAGGAATCACATTCTTTGCTCGGTTTTCATCAATCTTAACTTTTTGGGGTTCGATTTTGGACATTTTTTGTCCGAAAATTTTGAACAACAAGTGGGTTTTGAAAGTGACTAGTGATCAGTGTGATTAGAGGGTTTAATTCGGCTTAAAGGTATATTTCTCTTCACTCATTTGCTACAAAATTCATTGGTTAAGATTACATGTTTGTACATTGCTTACACTTGCTTGTTGAATATGAGAAAGTTTGATGTTAGTTTGAAATTGTGTTATGGTGGTGAATATAGTATGGGAAATTATAGTTTGACAGAAGTTGTAAATGGAATATCTTCTATATTTAAATGACATGATGTCAAAATTTTGTGAAAAATGGTTTATGACTTTCTTATATTCACAACCGTAAAAACAAGCAAGTGTGGGAATGTATATAGAGATGAATACTGACTGGGTTAATGTTGTCATTGTTTAGATAGGACGTTCTGCTAAGGATAAAGGAAAAGGGATTGCGGGTTCATCTAGCAACTCTGCCGCCGAACAAGCAAAAAAGCGGAGGCTAGAACAACTACAAGAACGGGAAGAAGAGGTGCAGTATGTTAAACCGGATTGGACTCATGGGCCACTAACAGATCATGATTTGAGATGGCAACCAGAGTTGTTTCACGAGAAAATGAATAAATTGACAAAGAAGTACGACGCATTTCTTTGTGAGAAAGTGGTCTCGAAACGTGAGTTTAGTCCGTTCGATGTTTTTGATCGATTCAAGGCATTGGGTTGGGAAGCAGCCCTCAAGTGTTATGATCGAAACGAGAAGTATGTTTTCATCAATGAAATCGAAAAGTGGGTGGCAAATTTGAGATGTCCTCCATTTAATAAACCCTCGGGGATGAAGCTTATTGGAACCGTTAACAACGTTGAAGTAACCATGTCATTTGAAACATGGAGGGAGATTGCACGATTTGATAGTAAGCCTCAACACAGTTATGTATATCCAGATCTGAGTGATTTGTATTACCAACCAGATAGGCATCCAACTTGGAGAATGATGTTGGATGCTTTGTTTTTACCAGGCACTTATGATAGGAAATTATTGAGAAAGAATTTGAAGATCGAGCCAAAAATGTTGCTCATCATTTGTTTACACAATGTCATAACAGAGGTTAGATATCCCGATGTTCCGATCCTATACTCATTGATACATGGAGGACCACTTGTTTCATTCCGGTATCTAGTACTTAACAATATTTGGATAAGCTGGAATAATGTGAGTAGAAAATTATCCCACATTGTCGATTGATTACCGCACTGTTGATGCGGTTTGGTGTGATTGGAGATAATGATATTGGAGTTGGGAAGAGACACACGCCGTTTGATGTGACGAAGCTAGGGGTTGGTTGGGAATACTGAGCGAGTGATAGGTATCATCTGTTGAAAAGTGAGGGATAAAGATGGAGGGCATTGAAGGTGGATTCTAGACCCTTGGAACCGGGGGAAGAAGATGAAAGTGAGAGTGATGATGAAGAGGGAGAGAGTGGAGAGGATGATTATGATGATGAACCGGGTGAGCGGGTTGCGATGGAAAGTGAAGGAGTAGGTGGTAGCTCAAGTGCGCAAGGACGGGGAAGGGGAAGTTCCATACCATTTGACTATTCGAGGCAAACATTTGACTCAAATTGGACGCACCAGGGCAGCATGCGGGATGTAATAATCAACAACAGGCCAGCACATTTCTATAATTGGGCTAAGACAACCCAGACATTATTTGATCACCAAACTTTCATGGGCGTGAGCATGGAACAGGCCCAAAAGCAAATGTATGATCGCCAAGAAGTGTGGAACCGGACACACGCTTATGCTGAGCAAAGAGAAATTAATCATCGGTATGAGGAAGACCGTCAAAGGAGAATGCATGAAGCATGGAATTCTGGTCAACCTGTGGTGGCTGACCCACCGATCGTCGACTACACCACATTGCCACCATACGACGGTACGGTGAATTATCCCATGCCGCCATTGCATCATTCCGAATGGGTAAACCCGCATCAAACTCAAGGTTCAGGACAAGCTCAAGGAGAAGGTCAAGTTGGTGGAGAGGATCAGGGGGCGTTTGGTTTTGGCGAATTCACGGACGTGATGACGTCCATCTTTGGACCACCGCAACCACGTTACTATTGAGCTGCGTCGGCAGCAAATCAGGTGTTCCCTTGTACATTTTTGTATCTTATTTTTCTGTTTATGTTTGGGTCTTGGGAGGTTGGGTGGAGTAATGACAAGTTGGAATTTAAGGGTCGTGATTGTGGTGGTGTTTTTGTTATCCTTGTTGTGTGTCTAATAACCCTATAATAATGACCCCCACAACTAAGCTTTAATATTAAAACGAAAATCTTAAAACCACACACAACCGGTAAGTGTACCGATCGCAAGTAGTATAGACCTAGGAAGTCCGAGTATCGAACACGTGGACACGTAAGACGCTAACGATTACTAACCCTAGACAAGACCTACCTAAGAATAATATTTAACTGATTTTTTATTTCTTTTAACTTAACTGAACTAACTAGATTGACCGACAAAAGTTACCTAAAATAGAAAACTTAACGACAAACTAACTGTGTTAACTTAGGATGGAGAAAAACGTCTACCTAGGTCTGAATCAAATTGTAGGCTTAACAAACTAATGGATTGAATGACTTCAAGACACTGATCCCTAAATATGACACGACTAAGGATCGCTCGGGCTCACTGGATCACCTCTCGGTCTCACTCAACAAGCCTAAACTACTCAAAATCGCCTAAAATGACCAAACCGAGAAACAATTGCTAATGTGTTCTAATGAAGGATCACCTCTCGGTCTCACCAACACTCGAACCTAATGGCAATGAATACTACACAACCAAGGATAGAGGAACAATTCAACTTAAACCAAAATAGATCAACTAGTCGCTCAAAACACCTAAACCTGACAAGAAAGGAATTCGCTCTCGCGCAATCCTTATTCTAGCATGCAAAGGTAATGAGACGACCCTACATCTTATCACCTCTCGGTCTCAAAGAAGGTTTCTAACCGCTGTACATAATCCAGTAAATCATGCAACAAAACCCTACGGTGGTACCTACCGCAAACAAACCTTAAACACAAAGTCTAGAATCAAACAATGCACCAATCAATCAATACAAAACTAATCAACCGACACACGGGGTTTATGCAATGAATCACCAAAATTTCCAGCCCTTAATCACAACCTATTTCATGTCTAAATCAAACTTTACAATAACAATTAAGGTCTATTAATCAAACAATCCATAAAACCTATCAAACACTAACAATAATCATCATTCCTAGGTAGAACTAACAAGATTAGCCGAGAATCATAATTGGACAGCAGCTAACACTCAATAAAATCATCATAAAACTCATACCAACCATCTTAACAATCGTCCAACAATCAATTATAATCATAAACAATTCAATCTCTCAAGTAATTGCAAAACAATTCAACAATTAAGCAAGAAACTAAAAGTGTATGAACAATGAAAAAGAGGTAAGGATATGAGGTGTTCCGGGGCTACTCTCGGCTGTAAAAAAACAGTGGTGAATGATCCCAAGGCTTGGTTCTTGTGTCTTCTTCCTTCCCTAGGCCACAACCTTCAAACCCTAGCCGAAAAAAGATTTCTTCTTTGCTTCCTTCCTTCCTCTTCTGCGATCGCAGCTACTGCTTCGCTGCTAGGGTTTTTATTTTTTTCTTTTTATGTTATAATATTGTAAGTAATGGGCCTCCATGATGCATATGGGTCGGGCTTTGAGCTTTGTCTTGAACTTGTATGCGTAAAAGGCTCGTAAGCTCCTCGAAAAGTCCCGATTTCTCTTCCTTGTAACCCAAAACCTACATGATTATTAAATATATGTAAAACCTATATAAATTAAGTAAAAGCACATAAAATATAATACAAAACATAGATAAAACGTGCGGAAAATACGTGTGTTTTACAACACATCAATCCTAAATACCCTACATTGAGGACAATGTATCTCAAGTGTGGGAATGAGGGATGAAAATAACTAAAAAATATAAAAATAAAAAAAAAATGAAAGAAAAACACCGGAAAAGTGGTAAGGTTGTCGGGGCAAAGTTTTGGTCCCCTTTCATGGTCATAATTCTCCTAAAAATCAAGTTTGCTTAGCTATGTTAAAAGTGTGGTCGAGTAGTATTCTAGACAAGGTTAGCATGCTTTCGGTTTATCTAATCACATAACATGCCAACAGTCACTTGGGTATTGGGAAAACAAAGATCGGTGACGGAATGGTTATTCTCCGTTAGGACTTGTGTCATCAATGCACTTCAAGACCTTAGCTTGGCATAAATGCAAAAGTGATTGAGGCACTTAGGTTAAAGCCTCGTCTCGGATGAGTGTGAGTGTGGGTTTTGGGGGTTGGGCCTCATAAATTACATATATGAGCGTGGATAATGAGAGGGGCGGGGGGTCGGTTCCTTTAGAAAACTTTATTGGACCTATTCTTTTTATTTGATCAAACCCCGATGTAATTGTGAGACGATCCGGCTTAGTAGGTTGTTCTTTGTAATTGTAGTTGTTTTGTTAGTAATAAATAGAGAGTAGCAGTTAATCGTTTATGAAAATTATTATGTCAAAAAAATAATAAAATAAAATAAAATGATGAAAAAAAAAGAGAAAAGACAAGGAAAAGTCGAGGTAATGTTCAAAGCCTTGTGGTTCGAGTTGTGATGAAAGCTGTTATGTATATAGTAGTGTGTTTAATTGTTTAATTTAGTTTTGATGTAACAAGCCGGGTCGGATCATTTGAGCCACTTTCAATATCCCCATTCCATACCTTTACCCCTAGCCTCATTACAACCCGTTTAAGACCTCTTGATTTGCATTTATGTTAAAGCACGATTAGGTGGAGATTTGACGGTGGTACAAGCGTATGCGAGGAGAACCGAGTATGATTGTGATATTTGGAACGGTCACCGATAAGTGAGTTATTGAGTGATGGTGTGTTATGTGCAAGTAAAGACCAAAAGCATGTTAAGGTTGACTAGAATTCTATGTTTTAAAATATAATATCAAGTAAGCTAGTGCAAACCTCTAATTATGTGGGAATAGGGTATGACTCGGGACCATAACCGAGCCGGGCTTGTGGTTTGTGTGGAGGTGGTGTTCTAAAAAACAATTGGTTTGAAGAGTTGCTTGAGGGCAAGCAACGAGCAAGTGTGGGAATGTGACAGGTGGAATGTAGAACCACCCTTAAGTGTAGTAATTCTCGTTAAAACGTGTGCGTGTATGTTTAATTTCACGAATTTGGATTACTACACTATGTCGTGCGTTTGTAGGTACAAGTGCTAAAAATGGCGATTCAAGTGAACTATGATGGAGAGGAGCAAAGGACTCGAGAGTTGGTGATGGCAGTCAACAAGTCAAAGAAAAACAAAGGATTTGGAGCTGAGGCTACCGTAGCTTACGGTAGCCACCGTAAGCTACGGTAGGGTTCCAGAGTAGCAGGCTGCCGTAAACAAATAGAGACTGGCGTAAAACTTCTAAAGCCACCGTAAGCTACAGTGGCCACCGTAGCTTATGGTGGACTCTGACGCAGAATTTGTAACTGCCATTTAAGTCCTTTTTGGGACGACATTTGGGTATCTTTTTCATAGTTTTTCGATTGGAGACACTTTTGGAGGCGATTTTAAGGAATTATAACTCAATTTTGAGTTGTTTAAGCATTAGAGACTTGTTTTTGATTTGTATGCACATTATAATCGAAGGGATGATGAACCGAATCATGCTTGGCTAATCTCCTTTTTGTTTTCCCTCGGATTGTAAGGTTTCATATTGTTTGTTGATTGAATGTTTATGCAATTGCTGAGATGGTAATTTAATATTATTGATTTAATAATTATAATGTGTATGTATTGATTGATAAGTTGTTAGTTGTTTAATTCGTGTTCTAAACCATCAGTTCTCGGTGCTATAGGCAATCGGGATTAATCGGGTGGAATTCGGGGTTGGATAATCTAATTGGTTTTTAAGTGATTGCCTTGCGTTTGTTAATCCAAGTACTTAGTCCTCAATTACCACAATTTTTTGCATATTCATAAATTATGTTTTTATAGTTCTTCTTAGATTAAACGTTTACATTAACATTCATTGAAACCTAAAACCGAGGGAGAGCATATCCTCTCATCTTTGATTGAAAAACCGTGTTAAGTGTTTTAGTTAATTTTCGTTAATCAAACAAAACAACCTAAACTTTGAGATTTTATTTTCTTCATTTAGTTTAAATTTAGTTAATCTATAAAACTACTTGGTAACACATATTCCACAAACTCTTCGTGTTCGACACCCATTTACCACTATCTAATTAGTTGTAATTGGTTTATTTTTTAGCGAGTCTTCGACCTCGTGTCAGCTTGTCCCCATGATTTGTTGGGCTTGTCCCCAAGATAGTTGGGTTTAAATCCAGCTTTGCTAACTTTTATGTTCTCTTTTTTGATGATTTATTTTAACAGGTAAATATCATGAAGAGAAAAGTTCTAAGGATTGAGAATCCTCTATCTTAGTGACACAAATTATAAAGCTAAAGCCAAAAGAAGTTATATTATATAAGCAAGATGAAAAGGTGATCCGGGCTTCACCAGCAAAACGTGGACCATCCACCCGGATCAAGCTACGTCATAGTTATGTTCACGCAGAAATTAAAGAGACAAGGGCTGTTAAGGCTTCATCCTCTAAAAGCTGAGGATCCCTCCACCCTAACCACCCTTGACAATTTTCTTAAGGATCATTGATCCTGAGGATTACAGCTACTATTGTTCACATAAAAACATCGACAAAAACCATAAAAACTTCATAAAAAATGGGCTCCGACCTTGTCTTCATATCCTTCATCGCTCATTGTCATTACCTACTCCTTCGCTTCACCACCACCTTCACCGGCCTCCTTGACATCCAACACATCATCCTTAACCCCGCTCGTTCCAGCACCCTCGATCCTCTTCTCAGTCCCTGCATCCTCGCTCTCTTCACCAAAACCAACCAATGCGTTCTCCCACATAGCCACATTCCAAGTGGACCTATCGAAGTTAGGATCCTCAGCCTCCGCAGCCATCTTGATCCTGGTTGTGAGCACTGCCTTACTAGCCCACACCTTGGCCTGCTCGGTGACCTCAACCACTTGCTCCTAAGCCTGGGTGTCAGCAAGAGCCAGCTTATCCTCTAGGGTGCCCTTCTCAGTCTGAAGTTCCATGATCATCTTATCCTTTAGAGATATCCCAGCGCGATACTTGGCCAGTTCCCTCTCGGTGTTGGCCACGTTCTCATCATACAGAACCTTGAAGTTGGCCACGGCCTGCAAAAAGAAAGCAAATCAATAAGATAGTCAAACCATCTGTACGTGAGGACAAAGGATCCTTACCTTCGAGAGCTGATCGAACACATCCTGGGCATTGTGGACTTTCACGTCAAGGTCCCTTTTTCTCTTCATGCTGGCCTTGGAACGAGTAGCCATGGTCTTCGGAGGTGCCAGGCTGGAGCTTTTCATCAGCTTTTTCTCAGAAGAACGAGATGAGATGAGGCTGTCGACATCTTCCAGTTGTAATTGACCTAGCAAATTCCTGGAAGGCTTGGATGAGGACTTCTGTGCGCCTGCCAAAAAAAAAAGAAAGTTCTTTATAATTTATTATTCCTTATTTACTAAATTTATGATCAAGGGATAAATTCTAACTTACTGGACATCGTTTCTGAAGAACTTGCAGTTTCCTCGTCCGAATCGCTTACCTCTTCAACAACAGTCTTGAAAGTCCTATCAAAAGGATCCAGAGACAGGAACACCTTTGCCTTTTTGACACCGTCTGGATCAACAGCAAGATCTGAGAAGTTGGATACCGCACAAGAAACAACAAGCCTACGGTCAGTCAATCAATAAAACAAGTATCACCTATCCTCTGGATCCACTATCCTACCCTTCAGGATCCAGCGAGATGGTAATGAATTCCCTTTTGGGATACTGCCTCTTAAAACGAAAAAGAACTGGTTCTTCCAACTTTGGTCATTGTGAATGGTCTTGTTGATCGGTAGAGGGTGAAAGGGTTTACTTTTGAAGAGAAATCTGCTAGAACCATGAGTTACGAGGCTATACAAGTAAGAAAGGGCTGGAAGATTGAAATCAAGATCTTGCTCTATAATCACTCTCTCAAGGGTATGTAAAGTCCTCCACATCATCGGCATGGCTTGGATATAGCTGAGACTGGTGAAGGAAAAGAACGTAGTTGTAAGGTTAGGAAACGGATACGAAAAGCCTAGAAGGAATGGGAGTGCCAGAAAACAAACCCAATCAGAAGAAACACAATCGCTCCTTAATCGTGAGTCATACGCTCTAAACACTGTTCCTTCGGGGAAACATTTGGAGATTCTCTGGATTTCTTCATTGGTGAATTTGCAAATCTCGGAAACTGGATCTTTAAGAAGATGTTGCGTCTGGAGTTCAGGAACAATATCCTTAGGGCTCGAACTAAAGGAAGCTTTCTGGTTTCTTCTAGGCATTGTGATAGAAGGATGAGAAAGATAAAGGAGATAATAGAAAAAGAAAGAAGGATACCTGATGGTTATGCCGGAATTACGCTTATAATTCGATGAAGAAGGAAGATGTAAGGGTTTGATTCTATTAAGTAGGCGCAATTATTTGGTGGCAGGTGACGGTTACATCCACTCTTCATCGACGGTTACGAGGCACTTTTCTCGGGATAAACATGACAGATGTTCCCCATTCACACCTATCATGTTTAGGGGCAATTGTTGGGACCAGGATCTTTGATCCTCTAAGATCAAGTATCATTGGCAACTGTTATCAGGACTAAGGATCCTCGGTGGTTCAAGGATCCTCAACAGTCTAATCTATTTTTTGCAGGTATAACACGTGCTTACCAGAATTCGTATTATTACGGACAAAGTATTTTACCTAGTCTTACCTTCTCGTCCACGCTCCTAAATGGTTAAGCTGAAGAAATAAACGAACGTGTCCGGAATAGTAGGGGTATAGTTATTAGCCGTTGTATATTTATGTATTTAATCATTGAGCTATAGCTGATCACGACACTTGCTACACACAACTCTTAAGCACCTAGAACACTTAGCATAAACACTTGTATTCACGATCAGCTATTGTTCTACCATTTGTAATCTTTTCAAGTTCAATATAATTGGTAGTGATAGTTTTCACTACCCGAGGTTTTTATGCCGGCTGGATACTAGTTACCAAGGGCTTTTCCTCGTATAAATCATTGTGTTCATTACCTATAATTGTTACTTTGATTACAAATCCTCACATACGAATTTGGTTCAATGATCCTTAGCCTGATTTTTAACCAAAACAGTCCTAACAAGATCTTGATAAAATGGATAATCCTTTTGCAATCCCATTTTGAGTGCCTCAACAGCAGTCGAGACATCCAGGTTTGGGATCTCCAAGGTCTCTCGCCTAAACTTAGTGAGGAATTCTCTAAGGGGTTCCCCACGAGCCTAGACAATCCTATATAAATCACTAGTCAACTTTTCAAATGATCTACTACATGAAAACTGGATATTAAATAGGTTAATCAAATGAGAGAAAGAAGTAATCGAATAGAGAGGAAGTCTTAGAACCCATTTGAGGGTAGATCCTGTAAGTGTTGATCCGAATCCTTTGCACAAACAAGCTTCTTTCAGCTTTTCTGGAATAGGATTTATTTTCATCCTTTCTCGGTATAAGGCTACATGTTCTTCAGGATCAATGGACCCATCATATAGTTTCATGCTAGGGGCAGTGAAGTGCTTTGGTATTTCAGCATCACAGATTAGAGGAGCGAATCCGGATATCTTATGACTCCCACTAGCATCTCAGGGATGGGTTTTGATAACTTTCGGTACACTAGATATCATATCCTTGAGTTTTTGTAACTCTCTGGCCATCGCTTGATTGATTCCTGCATCCTGCATACTACCATGGTTAGTGCTAAAAGATACGTTATTGTAAGTGTTACCTCTTGTGTGATTAAAAAATCCCATTCCACAGCTATGTCCAGGATATGTTGTCTCAATGTTGAGAGTCAGTCCGGCAGGAGCACTGGTCTGCATGGGTATGAAGTCTCTTTCATGAACCTCAGTTGGCCTTAATTGTGGCGCGCTCCTTTGAAGATTCTGCTCCATAAGGGTTATAGGACCCTGGCTGATGATGAACGATAGATCCTGTCTGGAAACCCAAGGATCCTGGTTGAAAGACTGAGGATCCTTAAAGTTGGTGACCTGAGGATCCTGGATGGTAACCTGAGGATCCAGACTGGAAAATGGAGGATCCTTGTGAGAACTGGCTGGAGGATCTTAAGTGATGACTCGAGGATCCATGCTGAAAGATGGATGATCCTTGTGAATGCTGGGCAGAGGATCTTCTTTGGAAGATATCCGAAGATCCCTGCTGATGATAAGAGTATCCTGGATACTTTTGACTTGGGAAGTCTGGAGTGCTGAAGTCAAGTATTTTCAGAATTATAGGGCTTGTATCTTCAGAAGTTTTCCTTGCTTTCTTGATCTCTTCAATCTCGTGGAGAATCCTCTGGCTGGTTTTGTTCTGCTGCTCCATGTAGTTTTTCATCTGCGTATACAAAACAGAAACATCATTGTTAGCAGTTACCGCTTGGGAGACAGTAGCGGATTTTGATCCAGAGAAAACAACGGTCTCCTTTTCTGAGCAGTAGTTGTGGATTTTGGTGGCTTCACGGAAGAAGGTTGTGGTGGTAGCAAAGACATTTGAGCTGAAACACTCGAAGCGGCGGTTGTAGAAACAGCTTTTCCTTGAGAGACCATTGAATGATAATTTTGAGTATAGGGATTGAATAAAAACAGAAATTTTTGGGATTAAAGCACCAATAGCCCCACAGTGGGCGCCAAATTGTTTTGGTCAAAAATCGGTTTAAGGATCAAGTAACCAAATCCGTTTGTGAGGTTTGATGCTTGTATGAATGAAATGAACAAAGTAATAAATGTAAATGATGAGCCACGAGATTTATGCGAGGAAAAACCCTTGGTAACTAGTATACCGCTGGCATAAAAACATCGGGTAGCGAAAACTATCACTACCGATTGTATTATCACTAAAAGAACGATTACAAAGTAAGAACTTTGGCTGAAATAGGTACAACGTGTATGCTATTAGAGAGTAGGTTGCAGAGAATTCAAAGTAAGCTAAGTGTTGTGAGTGTTTCAGCCTTAGTCCTATTATATAAGAAATAAATTACAAACGTCTATAAACAAACTTTCTTATAATTTAGGCCACGATCTTCCACTCTTTCTTCGTAACCGTTGCTTAATGGGAAGTCAGCTGAAATGACTTAGTAATAATATCTTTCGTGAAAATAGGGCAGCTGGTAGACACGTTCAAACATCTGCAAATAAGATAAAAAATATTTTCGGAGACAATTGTTAAGGGTCCTTGAGCTTTACTGGATCCTTGATCCTAGCAGTAGATATTAACGAACCCTGAAGATAATTGATCTTTAAGCATCAATGATCTTTGTCCCAACAACTATATCGATTTTTTTTATTTTTGTATATAATATAACACTATTGCACTAATACAATACAAAAAAAATTGTATATATGCTATTCAACACTATTGCACGTATCAAAATACATAATATGCAATAAAAAAAGTCGATGTATTGCATATATGCACTACAACGAGTTTTTTTTATTATTATTTTTTATTTTTATATTTTTTTCTATTGAAGAATAACAACATATAAGAAGGATGAAAGAAAAAAAATTTAAAAATATTTTTTTAATTAAATTCAAAATATCTTTTATTAGTTCTCTAGTTATCTCTTTAAGAAGGAGTTCTGTCTTGATCCTCTTCCAATATATATATATATATATATTACGTGTGTAAAAAAACGATGTTACATAGGGTTTCACAACTCAAGTGAGTTTTCATTCTATACTTCCTATATATATATATATGTATGTATATATTCAGTCAAAGACAATCTAAGTATCTAGCAATATTTAAAGTAAGAGGAAATTAGTTAAAACAACTTTAAGATGAAAACTCTAAATCAATTCCACACTTAGCTGATTAATCATTTATTGACTTTTTAAGTGCAGATTCACACGACTGCAAAAAAGGACGAAGATGATTGCCTTTAATCTATCTGGTTAAAGAAAGATTAGAAACGAAGTTTTATATAATTTACTATAAAACGATTACAATAAAGTGGCAGGCAAACGGGCAACAAGCTGCGCCGCAACCCCCTTTTGAACAGCAAAGCCAATCCTGCTAAAAACGAAGCTTTGAGACCTAGAAGCTGAAGAGGTTCCGTGTACGACGCGCTGAACCCTACTCAAAAATTTCACAGCCTCTGGAGCCAGAAAACCAAATGTATCAAAGGCAAATGGTAGAAAGACATGTTGATTATCTAAACAAGCTTTCTCGTGTTTAACAACTTTGCCCGATTCAGCCTTCAACGCAGCCTGACCCACAACAAACCCACGGTCCCTGAGCCCAACAAGAGGAGACACTCCTGTAAGATCCACACATGCGTGTTTCCCCCCTGCCCACCCGAACACAAGAATATCAGCTGGTCGTAAAGTAGACCTCCCTTCAATAGGATCCGTGAGAAAGTTAACAGGGGCCTCCTTTTTAGCAGAAATCCCTGCCCGTTTAAGAACATCACACAGAACATCCCTAACCAGATCATGTCTGTATTTAAAGCCAGGCAATTCTTTGCAATGCACCGCATGGTCACCAAAAGAATCCAAACAGACCTTGCGACAAATTGGGCAAGGTTCATCCGTCGGGAACATAGGGATCATTAAACGGTACTTAAGGATAGCCCGATACTCCAAACCCGACATACGTTGGCCTAATCCTTCAATGGGGATAGCCGTTAGAAAATCCTGAGCCCGAGGAGCCCGAAGGCATTCAAACACCGCCTTTTGGCGAGGGGATAGATCAAACTTCACTTCTAAACTCTTGACGATTCCACTAAATAAGGCACTCGCCACAACATGTTGGGCTTTAGGGGGGGCGGTGTCCTTATTAGAGAACCCGCTAAGATCAAAATCTGGAAGTGAAGTACGTAAACGATCCATCGCACACCCATAATCAGAGTCCAACCTATGAATATCACAACCCCGAAGAATATGGTCTTGCAAACACCACGACTGTGCTCTCGAAGCCACAAAAGCATATGTAGATACATCCTCGGCCGAACAGAGACCCAACCCCCCATAACGGATCGGAAGTGACGCCAACCTCCATTGGAGATCCCCAAAGAACGGACCTCCACAAACCACGATGTCCTCAATCGCCCTTCGAAGACCATTGTCAAATATAGAAACAGCTTCCCCCACATACATAGGTTGGCATGTTCTCAAACCGAACAAAAGCTTGGCGACTCCCATACATGAGCGAAGCAAAAGAAGCTCGCATTGAGGATCCCGAAGTCTTGGGAGACAGCTCATCAGTTCCACAGCGCTAGATGCCCTTTTCATAGCCAAACTGCTGATAAACCCCGCATCCTGGCTTACAGCACCACCAAGGAGTTTCACGCCAAGCACCGGCCTTCCAATCCCGCAAGGAAACAACCCCTCATGTGCCTTCACCCCATTAAAAACTAAGGTTAGAAATTAGAAGGATCAAGATCTTATACTAGACTTAGGATGAATGTCATGAGTACTTTTGACTACAACTACACATGCGCACATATAATTAATATCACAAGCCTTATATGAGTAACTTCATATATTTAAACTTCCCTTCAAACAACAAATATTATCATTAAACAACATACAACATGAAATGAATGGTGATTATACATCACTCATCTTATTGGTATTAGCATACATAGCTACAATAGATTACTTGATCCAACCATATGTCCTCTTAAACATATCTATGATGTTCGTTGGTCAACCCAACAATATGGTTTGTCAGCGACAGTGACAATGATTTTATACTCCTCTTGGTGGTATCCAGCAGTTGTAACAACAGCTCCAACAACTAGCCATAGGTTTCGCTATTATTTTGTTCATTAGTCACAAAGTAAACAAAAAAGAAATTAATATAATCAACATACATTCGAAGACATGTCGGTATGCATATATTGTTGCAATTATGTGTAGATCGAGTTGAATTCATATGAGAATACCCTATTTCTATGAGAATAAATGTTCCCATGAAATTTTGCATGTGTGGCTTCATGACATTCTGTATATATAAAACATATAAAATGTTTGCTATTAAAAGTTCTTTCAAGTTTTTAAATAATTTAAGAGTTCTGTAATGATTGTAATGATGCTATATTGTTTTATAGGGAAAATTTAAAATAAAAAGGGAGACAAAAATGAGAAGGGTGAGAAGGATTTGTGATCACACAAAATCCCCCTCAAAAAAATTTCAAAAGATTAATAAAAAAAATTATAACTCAAAATATAAATAAAAAATAAAAAAAAACAAAAATGTTCCCTCATCATTCTCGTTCCAAAAAAAACCCCGAAAAGACACAATGCAGAGATAAAAGACACAATGACGAAGAAAATGAAAAAAAGACACAATTATAACTAAAAAAAGACACAAAAAATCACAAAATTTAACACAATACCGAACAAAATATAACACAGTGCTGACTAATATAACACAATATCAAGAAAAATAGACACAATGTCAATGAAAAAAGACGCAATCAATGACGAAAATAAACAGAAAACAAAATGATAAACAAAAATACACAATGGTATTTTTCACTCAACATTGTGTCTTTTTCGAGTTTTTTTTTTTAGAACAAGGAAGACGGTGGAAACATTTTTGTATTTTACTTTTTGTGTTTATTTATTTTATTTTAATAATAATATTTTATTAATAATCAAATTCAACCAAACGAATTTTGAAGGGTTTTTTGTGTGGCTATAAATCCTTCTTATTTTTGTCTCCCTTTGTAGAATAACTTGACCCATATATATATATATATATATATATATGGTTTGGATCAAATACAAATGAAATTAAATTGCTAAACGTGAAAATCAAGTAGAGTAATTATGTAATTACATCATAGAGTAATTACTCTATGATGTAATTACATAATTACTCTACTTGTATATATAATTACTCTACTTGATTCTCACGTTTAGCACGTTAATTTCATTTGTACGTTAACTTTCCCCTACACACACACACACACACACACACACACATATATATAGAGAGGAGATTTCAAATGAGAACTACTTTGAGTTTTAAAAACTCGAAAGAACTCAATGTAACAATTTTTTTTTACACATGCGTAATAATATATGTAGGTTACATATACGTAAAAAAATTACATAATTTTTTACGCACTGAGTCGACTTTTTACACATGTGTAACGGACGTAAAAATTACTTTGACTTTTTAGTAAAAATTAGTGTAATCACTTACATCTTTATTCTCTATCATTCTTTGACTTTTTAGTCAGATTTAATCTCAACCAAATAATCCAATCCATTTAATTAAATGTGCGATCAAGAATCGAGTTCTTAAGTTCTTAAAACTCAACATCGTTCTTAAAATATCCCTCCCCTATATATATATACATATATACATACATACATATATATATATAGGGTAAGGTTAAAATGAAAACCTATTTAAGTTGTGAAAACCCACGAAAACCCTATGTAACATCGTTTTTTTTTTTTGTTACATGTAATATATGTTGTAACATTTAATACAAAACATCAAAACATCAAAAAAAAATGTTTGGCTATTTTAAACATTTTTTTACTAATTTTATATATGTTTTTCAGGAGAGAGAAAAAATTATATTTATATTTACATTTTTTATTAACTTTAATTGTGAACCATAAGATTTAAACATTAATTAAAAACATGTGATTGAGAATGAGTTTCTAGAGTTTTCACAACTCAAGTGAGTTTTCATTTTATACTTAGCCTATATATATATATATATATATATATATATATATATATATGAGGTTGGGTTAGATTAAAAACTCAACCCACTTGTGAAAGCCCAAACGTTGATTATATATATATATATATATATATATATATGGTGGGGTTGGGTTAGATTAAAAACTCAACCCACCGGTGAAAACCCAAAAAACCCACCATCAGCCGTTGATTATAATAGATCTTAATAGATCAATGGATGATATTAGAAAGTGTACTTCAAGTGAATAAAACATAATATTGTATGTAGCTAAAGTACATAAAAGGGTATTATGGTCTAAAATCGTTTCTCTCTCATATGCACCCTTCCACTCTATTATATCACAAGCTACCAAAATCATTCTCTCTCTTGATAAAAACTACTCATCATCACAGGAAGCCATTGATGGCTGAGAAGAAGCTTCCCAAAGAAGTCCACCATCTCAAAACAACTATATTTTGGTCTCTTGAAAGTGGTTTATGTCTCCAACCCCTACCACCAGTGGCGGCGGCGTCATCGTCTCCAACCCCCACCACCAGCGGAGACGTCAGAAGTTGACGATGGTGGTTTGCTGTGTTGGTTGAGGAAGTAATCGACGGGGGTTGCTTGGCTTTAAATCTCTACCTTATCATCTATTTTTTTTAATTTAATCTAAATAGGGTTTGAATCTCTAATAACAAGTAAAATTTGAAAGAAGTCTTTCCTATGAATGTTATTTCTTTTTATGGCATATGTTATTTGTTTTTGGGTTTTAATAAAATTTACATTTTATAAAGTTTAATAATTTATGTTAATTTACTTATTTACACCATATAAGTTTAAAATTTTATGTTAATTTACATATTTAATAAAATTTACATATTTTAAATATAAAAATTTATGTTAATTTACATATAACATAAATTAACATATTTTAATAAAATTATAAATTTTAAGAATTTATGTTAATTTACATATTTAAAGAAATTTACATAATTTAAGTTTAAAAAATTATTTTAATTTACATATTTAACATAAATTACATATTTTAATAAAATCTATATATTAGAAAGTTTAAAAATTTATGTTAATTTACATATTTAACATAATTAACGTAATTTAAAATTTATTAAGTTACATATTTAACATAATTTTTACTTTTTCTAAAATATGCTTATATGTAAACCTTTTTTAAAATTTGTTATATTTTCTAAAAATATTTTAGATATATTTATGTTAAAATATTTTTACAAATATAAAAATATGCTTATATGTAAACTTATTTTAAAATTTGTTACATTTTCTAAAAATATTTTTACAAATATAAATAATTACATTGATACTTTTTTATCTTTGAAAGTTATTAATATATTTTATAAGAGAATAAAAACATGTTACTATTTATTAACAAATAAACAATAACCATATTCGTTTCAAATATCCATTCAAAGTAATAACAACAATAATATAAATAACTATATTCATTTTTAAATGAGTTTGTGTGTGAACTTGTTTACGGAATAATATATTCTTATTATGACAATTAAGTCTATTGTTAATTCATTTCATTAAATTGTCTCAACGAGCATAAATAATTTGTATGTTTTACTTAATATAATGGAGAGCAGCAAATAAAGCCTTAAATTATAATAATGAATCTATTGCTATGATTGTTAAAAAACAATAAAAAAAATAAAATAAGTAAAGTTGATTCTGACAGACATGCTCTCTCTCTCTCTCTCTCTCTCTCTCTCTAATTTCATGACCAATGTATGATTACGCTTTAAACACTTTATAATGTTGAAAAGAGACATAAAAGGTAAATGACTCTATCACTCTTGAGGCATACAAGTCATATGAATACGTTGCAAAATTCAGACCATGAAATAGGTTTTAATAGTTTTCTTAAATGGGAAGGGTTTCATTTTATATATATATCTATGTTGTGCGTACAAGATTTTACATCATAGCATGAGACTTGTTATACGTGTGGAATAGGAGGTTCTTACTTTTTGTCCTTTGTTGTGAAGACTTTTAAAAGGACTACAAAAGTACAAATAGATTTTTTTTCTTTTGTCGTTAATGGTAGAATAGTTATTGGTTGTACATCAACATTATTAGTATTATATAATAAATAATATATATTAAAATTGAATTTTGGACATGTAATTTTTCTATAAAAAAAATTAGTCTAGATACTATAACAAACGTAATTGAAGCTGACCGAATTCATGTCAACTCATCGATGCAACGACCGGGACTGATATCGATTTGGTTTTACTGACACAATGACGCTCGGGACTGACAACTCTTGGGTTTACTAACGCCCGAATTTTTCTGACCAAATAAACATTTTTTAAAATTGTTAATTTTTTATAATATTGTATACGAGTGCTACTAATTTTTTGGGGTTTTCATTTTAAATATGTTAGTTTGATGAATTTATCTTTTAGGCTTAGTTCCGGTACCGTAAAAAACGTAGACAATACCGACTGAATTTGTGTTTATTCGCTGCGGCTACGCCCGTGTTTTACCAACTGAATTCTTCGTGCAATGCGTTAAGGATAATCAATGTCGTTACCATTACGACTTTTATAATATGTTATTTTTTTATTATAATTTATATGTGCGTTGCTAGTGTTTCATGCATTGACAGATATTTGTTTTAATTTAGTGTTGGCATCTTTACGAACTTAATTCATACCAACCATACCCACATTAGCGCACCGACACAAAGCGACAGGTACGCAAAAAATTCCTAGCTGACCGGTGCATTAACGCTAGTATATTTTTCATTTAAAACTCTATTACTAGAAAATATAATGTCCTCAAATGATCCCATATATGATAAAAACGAGATGAGTTTTGGTGGGTATCAGTAATTCTTGTCCTATATTGGTTGTAAATCTTATCACATACCCAACCCGTCGGGTACGGGGTACGTCAGTGACGGCTCAATAGTTTTCGAGGCCTAAAAGCCAACAAAAAATTTGGGGCTTAATTACCAAGAGTCTGAGATGAAAGTATAGAATTTAAAATTTTTATTTAAGAAGTTTACCGGGCACATATTTCAAATATGATTTTACATAAATTTCTATTTTTGTTTTTAAAAAAAGGGAGTTTTATTTATGTACAATACAACTTAAAGGAGTATGTATATATATAAGCACACACATATATAGGGGGATTTCAAATGAGAACCCCTTTGAATTTTAAGAACTCGAAAGAACTCAGTGTAACGATTTTTTTTTTTTTTGAATTTTTTTTACACGTGCGTAATACATGTAGGTTACAAACACGTAAAAAAGTTACATAATTTTTTACGCACCAAGTCGACTTTTTACATATGTGTAACGGACGTAAAAGTTAGTGTAACCAATTACATATTTATTCTCTCTCCTACTTTGACTTTTTTGCCAGATTTAATCTCAACCACATATTCCAATCCATTTAATTAAATGTGTGACCAAGAATGGAGTTCTTAAGTTCTTACAACTCAACATGGTTCTCAAAAAATACCTCCCCCACATACATATATGTATATACGCATACGTGTTTATATCATATCAATTTACCGAACGATCATTGTGTTTCATATAATTATAAAATATAGAATTTTTATTTTAAAAAATGGACGTGATTTATATATCATACAAAATCAAGGTATACATGAAAAAAAATAAAGTTTCAAAGAAAATGAAAAAATAACTATTCAGAAACAACAGAAAATGATTTTTAGAAGAGTCGAACATGGACAAAAATGCTTTTAGTAAATAGAAAACCTAAACCTTAACCACCAAGGCAATGCATAATTCTACTATATTTATTGATCATATATTTTTAACACTGGAATCTGCATACAAACAATTTTAAAAAGAGGCCTTATTTTTTTTTTCCAGAGGCCTAAAACCCTAGCTTTATCTAATGATACTATTGGGCCGGCCCTGGGGTACATACCTGATTACACAATAGCACAAGTTAACGGGCATACCCGTTACTTTTTGTTAAAAATTACATCTTTTGTTCGCAAGTACATACCAGGTGTGCTGAGAAGTTTGCGTTGCGGAAAGCTTTGAAGGTTTCTTGCTCCTGATGAAATCAAAACAAGTGTAAAAATAATCACTAAGATGAGCGTAACAATAGTAAACTTCATTTTTATAAACTGTGTTAGGCCTTGATGTCGGTGTACGTACGTGGTGCTTGGATTTCTAGGGTGGCAAACAAAGGTCAATAACTGAATTCTTCAAATACAATAGCATTTATTGCATGAGCCCACACATATCCATCACCAGGTTCACATTTCTAATATCTTGAAAAAGCTAGCGTCCTTCTTAGACATTTCCAAATTCTATGTAAGAATATTCTTATCCAACCAATCGAGTCTCTATCTCCATCTATATAATTTAATTTAAAACATCTTTTTCTCTAAACTTCATATATTTTTTAAAAATCTCACACATCTGATCCTCCATCTTTTTCTCTATCTTATTCATAAACAATTATTTTATTTTCTTAATTTTATACACTCACAAATTTATATAGATTATTGTTTTTATACACCCTTTAAATGTAGAGGGTTATTATTGTTTTTATCAAAATTTTCTTTTATTTTAGATATTCTAAGTGGAGGGAGTTTTTAGGTGTTTTTTTTATAACATACTCTATACTAATATATTATATAAAAAATTATAAGCTTAGACTTCAGAGGCTTCGTCACTGCATTAATGGTCTATTGAATACATACTGTTCCAGGTGTAGCACATTTATTGACAGATTGCTACGTTGAATACATAATTGTTGTCTTGGCTGCGGGGGAAACGACTGTTCATTTATTGACAGGTTATTATGTTGCTTCAATGATTTGGAGTTACATCAGCGGGTGATGCAATATCCCGCAATTTGACGCTGGTTCGGTTCAAGAAATTCTAGGGTCCATAAGAAAGTTCTGATGATTGAGTACAAGAGGAGGATGGTGCTGTCAATAATAATGGTCTCTTGTTGGTGTCTTTAGAAAGCTCGTAACGAGTTGGTCTTTGAAGATAAGCCCTTAAGGATTGACAAAGTGACCGGAGAAATAAAGATGTTAAGTTATTTTTGGATAAAAAATAGATCGCATTGTTTAAATATAGATTGGGCTAAACAAAAGTGTTTGAATATGTCATATGTTTGGTCGTTTGTTTTCCCAGCCTCTACTAGCTCCTCGATAGGAGGGGTTGGGGGCTTTTTCTTATAATAAAATTTGCCGTTAAAAAAAAAGGCGTGACACATTTATTAAGAAAAGCCCAAATAATAATACAGATCGAGCATGAACGTTCAACTTTGGCAAAATCATAAGATGAACCCAATTATTGAAAAAAAATTTTCAAATTGATCTAAAAAAAAAAAAACTTTCGTTAAAATAAAACGCTAGTAAGAAGTTAAGCCCGTCAAACAAACACCACCACCAAAACAACAAAAACAAAA
This sequence comes from Bidens hawaiensis, assembly GCF_021521415.1. NCBI lineage: Eukaryota > Viridiplantae > Streptophyta > Magnoliopsida > Asterales > Asteraceae > Bidens > Bidens hawaiensis. Next base: position 78,584 of record NW_027505327.1, on the reverse strand, counting down.
CACAAGTGAGCATAAAACATAATGCAAACTAGCAAAGGAAAAAACCAACATTACAATTCGTCGTCGTCACACCCGAAACTCACACCAATCCTCCTAGACCACCCAAGCCTCCATGATTGTAAGATTTTCACAAATCAGGTATCCAACCTTCAAGAAAAAACCAACATTATTACAATCCGTCATCATACCCGAAACTTACACCAATCCTCCAAGACCACCCAAGCCTCTATGATTGTAAGATTGTCACAATTCAAGTGTCCAACCTATAATATGGTTGGTGTTATAATATTAGCTCTAATTATAACAAGATTATTGAAGTAATAATTGAACTTTATTATATCTAAGAGACAAGAGAGTGAAGAGATATATGTGAATTGTTAGTTCTACCGGGATGGATAACTTCGTTACAAATACATGCTATTTATAATATCAAATCTACTATTCAAAAAGTAAATCTACCGACAATCTCAACTATTGTATTTCATTTGGAGTGTCGTGTGAATAAAGGTGTTTGACAATTGTGTCATCCATCATTCACCAATAATTCATAACACTCCCCCTTGGATGACACCATTTCAAAACGTCGGGGTCTTGAAGTACTGCCTCATTAAAAACCTTGCTAAAGGAAAACCCAATGGGAAAAAACTTTAGCTAAGGGAAAAAGAGTGCAGTATATAGCTCCCCCTCAAATTGCAGGTCGTTACATTGTTCGTACATGGCGCATGCCAATATCATGAACATGTTTCCTGAATGTTGCTGTGGGAAGTGCTTTTGTGAAAAGATCAGCTGAGTTGTTGCTGGACTGGACATATCTCATTTCAACCTGATTGTCTTTAATAAGGTCTCGAGTATACTCAAAGTATCTTGGTGGTATATGCTTTGTTCTGTCACTTTTGATATATCATTCCTTCATTTGCGAGACACAAGCTGCATTATCTTCATAGATAGGAGTTGGAATTCGATCTTTCTCTAGTCCACAAGAAATCAATATGTGTCGTGACATAGATCTTAACCATACACATTCTCTTGAAGCTTCATGCAATGCAATGACTTCAGCATGATTTGAAGATGTTGCAATGAGTGTTTGTTTCTGAGAACGCCATGAAATCGCAGTTCCTTCATTCTTAAATACATATCCAGTTTGAGATTTTGCTTTATGGGGATCAGATAAATAACCTGCATCTGCATAACCAACTAACCCTTCTTTTGAATCGTTAGGATAAAATAAACCTAAATCAACAGTTCCTTTTAAATACCGAAAAATATGTTTAATGCCATTCCAATGTCTTTTAGTAGGGGATGAACTGAATCTTGCCAATAAATTAACTGCAAAAGAAATATCAGGTCTTGTATAGTTAGTAAGATACATAAGTGCTCCAATTGCACTGAGGTATGGTACTTCGGGACCAAGAATCTCTTCATTATCTTCACAAGGACGAAATGGATCATTGTCAACATTGAGTGATCTAACAACCATCGGTGTGCTTAAATGATTTGCTTTGTCCATATTGAAACGTTTTAAGAGTTTCTCAGTATAAGTTGACTGATGCACAAGTATCCCATTATGCATATGCTCAATTTGTAAACCAAGACAATATTTGGTTTTTCCAAGATCTTTCATTTCGAATTCTTTATTTAAAAGAGCAATTGCTTCATTAATTTCTTTTTGTGTCCCAATTAAATTTAGATCGTCAACATACACAGCTATGATCACATATCCTGATGTTGTCTTCTTGATGAAGACACATGGACAAATAAGATTATTTGTGTATCTTTTGCTTATCAAATAATCACTCAAACGATTGTACCACATCCTTCCAGATTGTTTCAGTCCATACAAGGATCTTTGTAATTTGATGGAATACATTTCCTTAGGCTTTGAGCTTATTGCATCGGGGAGTTTAAATCCTTCGGGAATTTTCATATAGATGTCACTATCTAGTGATCCATACAAGTAAGCTGTGACAACATCCATAAGGCGCATCTCTAAATTATTAGAGACTGCTAAGCTGATTAAATATCTAAACGTAATAGCATCCATGACAGGAGAATACGTTTCTTCATAGTCAATTCCTGGCCTCTGAGAAAAACCTTGAGCTACAAGTCTTGCTTTATATCTTGTAACTTCATTTTTCTCATTTCGTTTTCTCACAAAAACCCATTTATATCCTACAGGTTTCATTGACTTTGGTGTAATGACAATAGGTCCAAAGACCTTTCGATTGTTTAGTGAGTTTAATTCAGCTTGCATAGCATCTTTCCATTTGTTCCAATCTTGTCGATTTTTACAATCATCTACAGATTTTGGTTCAGGGTCATCATTTTCTTCCATGATATCGCTTGCCACAGAATAAGAAAATATATCATCAATATTTTCCATTTCATCTCGATCCCACATTATATGTGATTTACCATAGTTTATTGACAATTCTTTATTGGAATCATTTATTTCTTACTGAGGAAATGTTATATCATTTATTCTTTCCTGAGGGAAGGTTTTGTCAATCATTCCTTCCTTAGGGTCAGTATCCTTCTCAGAACCCTTTCTTTTTCGAGGATTTTTATCCTTTGAACCGATTGGCCTTCCACGTTTTAAACGTTTTTGAGATTCATGAGGTGCATTATTATGGTTTTGCTTGCTTGGAATCTCAACTCGAGCTGGAGCATTAGCAGCTGGTATATGAGATTTAGTGACCCTGTTTATATCAGTAAATACATCAGGTAACTGATTTGCAATTTCTTGTAGATGTATTATTTTTTGAACCTCTGTCTCACTTTGTTTTGATCTTGGGTCTAGGTGTAACAATGATGGCACACACCATGATATATCTCTTTCTTGCTTTTTCATTTCTCCCCCTAATGTCGGGAACATTGTCTCGTTAAAATGACAATCAGCAAAACGTGCTGTAAATACATCACCTGTTAAAGGTTCAAGGTATCTTATGATGGAAGATGTTTCATATCCAACATATATTCCCAACCTTCTTTGGGGACCCATTTTTGTGTGTTGTGGTGGTGCAATAGGAACATACACAGCACAACCAAAAATTCTAAGATGAGAGATATTTGGCTCATTTCCAGAAACAAGTTGTGTGGGAGAGTATTTATGATTTGCACTTGGTCTCATGCGGATTAATGATCCAGCATGAATAATTGCATGACCCCAAATAGAAACAGGGAGTTTTGTCCTCATTATTAATGGTCTAGCTATTAGTTGTAGGCGTTTGATCAACGACTCGGCTAAGCCATTTTGTGTGTGTACATGAGCAACAGGGTGTTCTACAACAATCCCCACAGACATGCAATAATCATCAAAAGCATGTGATGTAAATTCTCCCGCATTATCAAGCCTTACTATTTTAATGGTATAATCCGGAAAATGTGCACGTAATTTGATAATTTGAGCAAGAAATTTTGCAAAAGCAATATTACGAGTCGATAATAAAGAGATATTAGACCATCTGCTGGATGCGTCTATTAAGACCATGAAGTATCTAAATGGTCCACATGGTGGATGAATTGGTCCACATATGTCACCTTGAATTCTTTCAAGAAACATTGGTGTTTCTTTATCGACTTTTAATGGCGAAGGCCTTGTAATTAATTTTCCAAGAGAACAAGATGTACATTGAGGCATTTTATCTGTTTTGTGGATCTTTTGACCTTTCAGTGGATACCCATGTGTATTTTCAATGATCCTTTTCATCATTGTGGATCCTGGATGGCCTAATCTGTCATGCCATAAGTTTATGATACCAGAATCGCAACAATTTTCTTTGACTGCCATATGTGCTTGAGGCACATTTATATATGTATAATGCAAACCAGAATGGAGCATTGGCAATTTTTCCAATATTTGATCTTTGCTTATGATATGCAAATATTTTTCATTACTAACAGTCATTGACTGAGTATCATATCCATTATGATATATGTTTCTGAAACTCAACAAATTTCTTGTTGATTTTGGGGAAAATAAAGCATTTTCTATTTTGAGCTTTGTACCATTTGGTAATGCTAAATTAGCTTTTCCCACTCCTTCTATCAAGTTTGTAGGACCTGATATTGTATTGATGATCCCTTTTGTTGGTTTCAGTTTATAAAAATATTTTTTAGATCTAAGTATAGTATGCGTGGCTCCACTATCCGCTATACATATATCTTCTTCATTTGTTTGATCTTGTGCTCCGGTGATTTTCATTTTAAATCCTGAAAAATATTAAGAAAAAAAAATAAGTGTATAATGAAGACATATGATATTTTAATAAGAACTTTATTTAATTGAAACACAAGTAGTATATGAAAGAGGAACTACATAATTAAAGATAATGAGAACACACTTAATAACTGCATCTAATTATAGTGGTCAAGCAACTTTGTTTCAAAGTTCTACCCCAAAGTCTTCAACGCTCAGCTCAGCATTGATATTATTAAAGTTATCAACATGGTTCACTTATTTCTCTTTTTCTTTTAAAGAGGCTTGGTACAGTTCACACAGATGTGGAGCTGTGCGACAAGCCTTTGCCCAGTGGTTTGTACTTCCACATCTAAAACATGAAGTGCCATTGTTTTCGGACCTACCAGCTTCATTCCATTTATTTTGGTGGTTGGAATTGGTATTGTGTGGGACATGATAATTATTGGCTCTCTGGTTACGACCACGACCACAGCCACGACCACGACCGTAAGAGTTATTGTTCCATTTGAATGGAAGCTTACGATCATTAAAATGCCTTTTGTCAAAATGACCACGTCCACGTCCACGGCCTTGTCCTCGACTTTGTTCCCATTTATGATCAGAATTTTTATGAGAACTTTTGTGAGCAACATGTGCTTCTGGTATTGCTAATGAACCCGTGGGACGAGATTGATGATTTTTCATCAATAATTCATTATTTTTCTCTGCTACAAGGAGTAAAGCATTTAGATCAGAGTATCTCCTAAAATTCTGCAAACGATAATGTGTTTGCAAGTTTATATTTGATGCATGAAACGTGGAGAAAGTTTTCTCTAACTTTTCTTCCTCTGTTACGGGATACCCACAAAATTCTAGCTTTGAACAAATTCGGTATAAAGCAGAGGTGTAATCATTTACCCTCTTAAAATCTTGGAACCTAAGACTGTTCCATTCATCTCTAGAAGTAGGAAGTAAAACTTCCTTTAGATGACCGAATCTGCTTTTCAAATCTTCCCATATCATATATGGGTTATCATAATTAAAATACTCATGCTGTAGTAATTCATCAATATGTTTATGGATGAAAACATCAGCTCTTGCTTTATCTTGGTCAGAGCAATCATTGTGTTCTTGGATTGTGTCTAACACATCCATAGATTTTAAATGTCTTTTGACATTTGCTATCCAAGACATATAATTTTCTCCAGAAATGTTGAGTGCAGGGAATTCGAGTTTTGCTATATTTGACATTTTGTTGCTAAACATAATAGAGCAAATAATAAGATAAATATTAGAATCCATATATATCAATCAACAATGAGATACAATACATTGGTAGAGCTATAAACATATAAAAGAAAAAGAAAATGCCGAAATCTTCAGATGGGAGATTAAATATTAGAATGAGAAGTAGTATAAGCATTATAGTGACCAACAGTAAAACCGGGTGAATCATTTTGAGAACTTTATCTTGGATAAATTTAATAAGAAGAATGTTTGTTGTAAATGAAATGGGGTTAATGATTGGTTATTTATAGTGAAAATTTATAACCTTTTACAACGGTTATATTACCGTTTATAACGGTAACATTACCGTTTGTGTGTGTGTATATATATAATATATAATATTAATTATTTTAAAGTAAGATAATAAATAAGATATTAAATACAGTTTATTTTATAAAATATATATAATTAGTATGCACAATAATAAGAATAGAATTGTTAGTGTAAATAAATCTAACTTCTAAAATTGTTATCAAATTTTAATAACAATGTTTATACACATTATTGCTATTACTCAGTATATTAGTTAGTATATGTATATGCATAGATATATATCTAATGTACATAATTAAAGAAGTGTTTATGATGCTTATGTAGATACCTTTGTGTCTATTACCTTTCTTGGTTAGGATATAAGCGGCTCGTGCTGATAACGTGTTATAATATTAGCTCTAATTATAACAAGATTATTGAAGTAATAATTGAACTTTATTATATCTAAGAGACAAGAGAGTGAAGAGATATATGTGAATTGTTAGTTCTACCGGGATGGATAACTTCGTTACAAATACATGCTATTTATAATATCAAATCTACTATTCAAAAAGTAAATCTACCGACAATCTCAACTATTGTATTTCATTTGGAGTGTTCGTGTGAATAAAGGTGTTTGACAATTGTGTCATCCATCATTCACCAATAATTCATAACAGTTGGCTCAAATATATTGTTGTTGTTTTTATTATTATTATTATTATTATTATTATTATTATATATGTAACAAAAGAGAGGCTTGGTGACATAGGACCCCAATTGGTCTATTTGACGGCCTTGATTAGCGCAAGTAACTTATATTATTTATTTGGGTTTTAAAATATAATAATTAAGCGGTTATTTGAGTTATCTAATCATTTGGGACCAACAATGCTCGGGTTTACCGACTCACCCATGAAACGTCTGGGACGACAAAGCTCGAGTTTTACCAACAACGTGGTTTTCCCGACGTTGTTGTTGTTCTTTACCGACATTGTTGTTGTTCTTGTACCTTAACGAACGTAATTGAAACCGACCGAATTTGCGTCCACTTACCGCCGCGACACCCAGGACAGAAGACACTCGGGTTTTACCTCCTCACTGCCGCAACGCCTGGGTTCTACCAATGTCCAGACTTTACCGACCAAATAAATGCCATTTAAATATTTTATTTGTTGATTAATTAATTTCATGAACTTATTTATTAGATTTTAACGCTTGGGTTTTACTAATGTTATTATCTCGTAATGAACGAAATTGATATTGGCCGAATTCGAGTTGACTCACCATCGTAATGCTCGGTTTTTACTTGTCGGGGTTTTACCGACGCTCGAGTTTTACCAATGCTGAGATTTTACCGACCTAACAAACGTTGTTTTAAATATTTTTTTGTTTTTTATATTTTAGCCTTTCTATATGTTAGTTAGATGAAGTTATTTTTTAGGTTTAATTATGCGAATGTAACCGGTACCAACCTAGTGTGTGTTAACTCGCCCCTGCAACGCTCGGGCTTTACTAACTCCTGAGTTTTACCAACTTAGTAAACATTGTTTGAATATGTTAAATTCTTTAGGAATATTGGTTTTAAATAATTCCAACTATGCTCGATTGGCAAATAACAGTCATAACTTTAAACTTGGCTTGTAGCGATCCCAACTAAAATGGTATTTGTTTTTAACAGGCCGTGACTAGTGAATGTTAACTCCGTTAGTTATTTGCTAACGTGGACCTTCTTCTCCGGCCACATCACGCCAGAAATCCAAATTGTGAGTCTCCAGCCATATTCAACAATAACATGTTTACAATAAATAATAACTTTGTAAGAAATCTAAATGCCGTTTATGTTTTATGTTCAAATTAACCAAACATCTTTGGAAAAGCCAAAGTCTGGCAATTGAGGTGTTAGGAATTGCTTAATCTCCATTTTGTATGATTACACTTTAATTCTTGTTCTTCACTCTATCTTCTTTAAAAGACGAAGACATGGTTAGTACTTAGTACTATTTATTTTCTTATATCCTTCAGTTAATAAAGATATATACTTTATTTTTCCTTTACATGATAAGGTTATTGTTATTATGATGCTAGTATGAATAAGTTTATCAGTTGGGTTTGTAATAAAACACTGAATACAAACGACCCCATTGGAATTTCCAAGTGCATTTTTCTTTCTTAACATTCTACTTTTTATATAATTTTACGCTCCTAATTAATAATTATAAGCAAAAAAAAATTATAAATAGCACAATATAACATATAATAACATTCTACATATCATTGCCACCACAACATGTAAAAATATGTGACTTTTAAGATAACATAAATTCCTAAAACAATCTCATTTTGGTCGGCGCTGGTCACAACTTTAATTTTGGCAACAATCACAACTTTAATTTTGAGTAGCAACGGTCCCAACTTTTACATTCGTTTCTTCCATTAGTCTGCCACTAGCTGAGTAATAACTCCGTTATGTCATTGCTGACATGCCCATCCTACCTGTCAAAAACATATGACATGCAACTTACATGGATATTAGTTTATACTTAACAATTTTACATACATAATCCCAAATTCTCTAACTATTCATCCACAATCAAAATCCCCAAATTCTCTCAAGCCCTAATCACATCTTGTAACATCTCAAAAATTTGGTTCAATTTTGACAAGTTAATAAAGATGAAGGACAAAAAATATTCATAAAATAAGTAATGTGAAAAATAAGATAAGAAAATAAAAGCATTCTATGTTAAGAAAACAAGGAAGGAAGTCCATCCTACATGGAAGGAAGGAAGAATGGAAGCTCTTTATAAGGAAGAAAGTTTCCATAGTAATATTGTTATGTGGCTAACCACTCTCAGTGGTCCTAGCGGAGGGTGCGAAGCACCCAACGAGCATGCGAACGAGCTGGGGCTCTGACACGAGCACTGATTCGGGCGAAGGGCGATAAGCGCAATGTGGCGCTTTGATGGCGCACTTTGCACTAGTGATGGAATTGCATACGACTACTACGCGCTACGCAAAGTAACGATGAAGTAACCATGTCGTTGAGCGACACGTGGCAAGCCTAGTTGTTAAATCAACAAACCTATGGGTCTACTTCGCGCGACGCGAAGGGATGTTACGCGCTACGTAAAAGACAAATGAAACCTGAGGTGGCTTATTAGCCGTTCACGCTACGCGAACTAACAATATGTTTGTCCTTCGCGCTAAGCGAAAGAACACTTTTTCTGCCTATAAAAGACAGCCATTGGGTGATGCTCCATTCATCCATTTCCACTTCAATTATACACACATAGCCTCATAACGCGTGCCACGACTTACTCGTCGTCTCGAAGTACGTGTTAGAACCCTACTGGTTTATTCGCTCGATTACCCGCCGACAAGTGCTACCCAAGTGAGGTCTAGGCATTTCTTATAAACAAGCCATACAAGGTAGAAGTTCTGCCCGATTATTTTATTATAAATGGCTTAGACCCTAGTCGAGGATATAGCTCACACCTTGATCATATAATAAGTGAAATATAGATTTTATAAAGACAAGGTTATAGATAAAATATTGTTTCTTTATTTTATATAAAGATTTTATAAATGTTTCTGGAGAAAGGAGAAACTCGATATATACGTCTCTTCATGAGGAAGAAACGTAGTGTATAAATGACAAACAAAGAAAGGACTAAAGGTCCTTATGTTTTATAAAGAAATGAATATCAAGGTAAAGGCTATGCAAACAGACTAAAGGTCTGAAGCTAGATCGTTGATCAAGTATTTATAAAATGTTCTTCTCGTACTATAGGTTCACAAGAAAGCATAAATCAGTGAGATACACTGATCAAGAACAAAGGTGAATACGCTCAAACTTTTATAACTTTTATAAATCAAGTCTTTAAATGTTTACATGGGATTATGTATCCCTAAAACTTTATAAACAAAGGTAATCGATGGCCCTCAGGCTATCGTATACGATTGTTTGGATCCTTTCATATGTGGGTAGACGGTAGGCACACCGCACCACGCCTGATTATAACTCCGCCACGTTGGGCCGGATCTTCGATGTTCGAGTAGGATAATTTTGTGTATATAGGTAGTGGCTACGATCTCGAGCTCTGCGGTGTTCGCTGAGTGGTTTCGAGTTGAGCTGAAGTTATAATAGTAATTCAAACTTTCAGAACTTGGTTATTTCTTAAGCCACGTCGGGTCGAGGCCTACGATGTCTCGAGGGGATAATTGAGTATTAAAATGTTTTGTGTCAACGTGTTCACTAGCAAGTGTTGCTGATGTATTTTATAAACTGGTTTATAGGTAATGAAGAATAGGTGTTTGGAGATGATGAATAGCCGTTAGACGATCTGATGGCTCAGATGGAGATTTTGATATTAAAATAATATAAATTATGGCTTTGTCATCCAAACACTTTTTGTACCGATCATCGGGTGTTTAATTCCCGTCTTTTGAATATAATAATATTTTAACTAAGTCTTTCGCTTTACAACCTTAAAATCTGATATATATATATATATATATATATATATATATATATATACATACATACATACAAAACAGGTACCAATTTGTGGTAACACACCTAAGCCCTAGATTGGATGTGACAAGTTGGTATCAGAGCCATCGATCTTAGCGAATTAGGTATATAATCATACCTAAGCTTTGATCAGAGATAAGTTTCAATATTTTATCATAACATATTATAGGGATAAGATAGGTTGGTATTCTTTCTTATCCCACATTATTCTAATCCTAATAGATGTCGTCGTTCAAGAAGTACATGGAAACCTTTCGTCAAGAACGTAGAATGGCAAATTGTCAAGAACCCACTATTCCCCCAAGAGATGAAAGTGACAGCTACTATACTGATTTCTTTAGTCAAGACCGGCCAGTTGTGCCTATAATACCTTACGAAAGTCAACCCGTCCATTTTCCCGGCACGGAGCAAATGTCAATTCTCATACCGAGCGATCCATCGATTCCAGAGAATCATCTTTTTGACAAGATGGAAGTTGACGAACCAATCAAATATGAACCCGAGAAAGACACCTCCAGTTGGATGTAGTGTCACTCCGATCAGAGTAGATGGCATACGGCAACTCCAATTTATAACCCCACAGATTCCTCAACTGACTCCATTGCAGGTCCATCCAGGAGACCCAAAATGAGGGTGATGAAACCTTTAGAAAAGGTAACCATACAAGTGGATTTAAATAAGGATGATATGGAAACTGATTCAGAGGAAGATCCCGAAGAAGAAACTTCAAAAGAAATGAGTACCGAGGAAGGGAGCCATTATGTCTGAGACAATCCAAGATGTGATTGTCCACCAAATATTGGCTGTCAAGATCCGATGTTTCACATGTCCCCTTGTTACGATTCACAAGATCCTTATGTTCAAGGATTTTCAAATAATTTTCCACCTTATATCGGTGTTGTTCCTGCCATATCAGAACAAGCAGATGAAATAAGGAAACAAGGAGAAGTTGCAGAAGCTTTCTATAATTTACCGTTTGAATCAAGTCTCCCACCACAGTACCCAAGAAATCACCACCTCAATATGGGTATCCAAATGTCATAACTTAATCCCAAGAGGAACATCTTGACTGAGCACTCCATGAAACTGATGAGTTGAAGAAAAATATTGCTACTGAGGGTAGCAAGAGAAAGAAAATGGGAAGCATGTTACTACAGAAATGTAGTAAAATGAAGAAAATGATCAAGAATTATATGAAAGATTAAGAATCCAATCTCGTTGTAGTCATATTGTTTGTTTCAACGTTAGTTAGTATGCTTGTGTTTGCATCGTTTATTTCCAAGTTCGTTTTAGTACTTATGGTTGAAGTTGTTGTAACGCCCGTTAATTCCGGTTCCAAGAGTTAAAGCTTGTAAAGTATGTATTATTCTCGGGATTTAACCGACGTTTCTCGGGAGCCTTTATGTCATCCCGGTACGTTAAAATTATGTAACTTTTCATCCAAGTTGCCTTACACTTTATACTTGAGGGGCTAGAATGAAACTTCTTATTTTATATCATAAAACAAAAAGAATCCTAACCCTAACCCTCTCTACTCAGCCGTTCGGAGCTTTGGCAGCCTCATCCCCTTCGATTTTTCCTCTTTCCAGCCAGTTTTAAGCCATAAAACTTCAATTCAAGGTCGGTTTTATGATTCCCCATGTCTTTTACACCTTAATTGATCATATTAACGCGCTTATTGGTCGTTAAAGTTGAGTTTTGATGATAACAGTTTGCTGACAGATTCGTATACGTTTATTATAGGGTCTGTAACGTGATAATAATCCATTTTTTTTATCTATTCTTGATTCCATGGTGTTCTACTTCGAGTCTAGTTTCTAGAAAGGTATAATACGTAATTTTTGGACGAGATTTGAATGGTTTTTATGAATTTATAAAATCAAGTGTCAAAGCTGATGCAGGATGACGGATTTTGGCCTGTCTTCCCGACGTCATAACCTTTTTTCGAAAGGTCCAAATTGGTTGGTTCCACTTCTGGAAGTTAGTATTTTGAGTTAGGAACCAAACCCAATTGGAATCATTTAATTTGGCTGGGTAATGATTTTTATAAAAATAAAACCATTTTGTTGTGCACTTAAATAGCTGCACATACCTTTCTGTGTTGAAGGAATTTTTATGAATTTTTTGTCCACTAGAAAAATATAATAAAAATATTTTTATAAACCTAAGACATTTACTAAAGTCTGGTAAAAATTTAATAATTTATTTCAAAGGTTATCCTATATAATTTATTTCAAAAATTTAATAATTTATGTCGGGGCTGTTCGAAGTGAGTTTTTGCACCACAATCTTCCTAGGTATGTCCCGTATATCATACTTAAAGATCGTGTTCATAGGTGTTCGTTAAGTTGATCAACTAGTTGTAGTTTGATTGTTATGTTCGGTTGTCTAGAATTGTAGTTTGGCGCGTTTAACGCGAGGGTTGAAGTGATTAATGACCAATTTAGCTCGGGGACACTTGGTTTGATGTACGGGCTGTTCAAAATTCATTTTTATAAGTTATGGGACTGAATTGGTTGTCGGTTACTCCAACGGGTCTGTACAACGCGAAATTGTGTTTATTGAATAGTTGGTGCGTTGTACTTGCGGGTTACCGACCCATTTGACTCGTGTGGACTTGTTGGCTGTGATTTTATCATAATGGGTCCACACGGGCCTGAGTTGGATGTTAACGGCCTAAACGACTCCTAAACGCGCGTGTTAGTGTCACCTAGTGCTCCCGGGGGCAAATTGGGAATTCTTTATTCTCGGGAGTACCTAAGGGTCGTTTTGGTGAATGTGAGACCTCAGGGGCTGTTGTGATTAAGTTTGATGAGGTCGAGGGTTTAGGTAACTCGAACCATGTTAGAACGTCTCGTAGGATAAACGAGTCCTCTTGATGTCATTAGTATTGATTGAATGTAAACCGACAGGTGTTTGAGTTTTGGGATTTCTTAGGGATTCTCTAGCTCGTGGTGAATCCGCGTCTTGTGTCAAGTGAGTTCTTGATGCCCCGTTTAACTCTTTTTAAGTTTTGGGCTAGCATGCACACCTAAGCGATTTTGTTTGATGAAATGTTTTAAACGATTTTACATAGGCTTGCTAGTATTGGTAGGCCTTGGAATGTTAAAGAATGTGTGTATGTATATATATATTATAGAATGGCCAATATTTGGCGAATGTTGTAGTCGTCTCGACTACTGAATGTTGCGTATGCCTACTTTGTGTTTGCATGCGCTGAATGTTACGTGTTTGGGTTGTACGTTTTCTCGGCCCTGAATGTTATATATATATATATATATATATATATATATATATTTATTTATATATATAGGAATGCACGTATAGAGATGTTCATACGTAAGGATGATTATTTATTAAATGTGATGACCTAACTGATGTATTTCCGTTTACAGTTTTAAAACCGTTGGAATGATTATTAAGACTTTTGTTACTTATTTAAAACTTGAACTCACTCAGCTTAAGCTGACTTTGTGTGCATGTTAGTGTGAGTTTCAGGTTAGGAAAAGGATGCCTTATCGCTTGGACGTGCACGAAGCTACTTGGACGGTGAAGGGCATATGGGATTTGAAGATTTTATTATTAAACATTTATTTTATTTTATTTTTTTTTAAATTTTATTTAAAGATAATTATGTTGGTTTTGGGCAAAATTCCCGGGTTTTGGGAACTTATTTTATTATTTACGTTTTCCGCCGAATTATACTCTGTGATGCTTATTTTAATGAAAAGAATTGTTTTTAAGTTTAAATTTTTTTACGAGTGTTTTGAATGATTACCAACTGTGGGGTTCCCGGGGTTCGGGGCCTTACAGTTGTTTTGTTGTAATATATTCCGGGTTGTATTATGTTCATCGATACATAAATAAAATATTTGGTTCTAAATAAATTTCTTTAAAATTACAGAATGCTGAATCAAAGTAATCCTTCTCAAAACAAGGAAGCTTCTAACGCAAGAAGCAACCGAATGAAAACCGAGCCTGCTCAAGGGAACGATGAGTAGCTGATGACAAAAATGCAAGAAATGATAAATGAAATGAATACATTGCTACCGGCTATGAAGAAAGAAGGATCTATACATAAAAGTGAAACCCGACAGTCCAGTAAAAATGTCAAATCCAAATCTCGTCCAAACCCTACCCACCAAGGTGAAGAAAGTGATCAAAGTTCTACCAATGGAGAAGATTTATGGACCAAAGGAATTTTATAGCCACTAAGGCGCTATAGTAGCCATAAGATGGCTTGAAGAGATGGAACCGATTGTCATAATAATTAAATATACTAAAGAAGAAAAGATTCAGTACACATCTCAAAAGCTCAAAGGGGAAGCGTTAGAGTGGTGGAACACTCTGTTGATGTCGAAGGGAAGAAAACCATGTATCAATTGACATGGGAAGAATTTAAAAGTTTGGTTCTGCATAAGTTCTGTCTGGTGCATGAGACAAACTTAATTCAAACCAAGTTCCTCAATCACAAGGTAGTCGGAACTAATCTGAAAGACTATAATACAAAGTTTCGAGAGTATTGTAGGCTTGTGCCACCACTGGTAACACCCGGATCAAGCAAGGTGACCTGCTACATATGGGGTTTACCGAGAGATATACGAGACATGGTGAGGTCTCATTTGCCACAAACATCCAATGGAACTGGCTGGTTATCTGATGAATGGTCTTATCCGAAACAAAGAAAAGGATAAGAAAGAAATACAACAAATGACAAGAAAGGAAGAGGAAGTACCTGTTTCAAGGGTAAAGAAAAAGAAGAGGAGTTATAATTCCAATAACCCATTGTGCAAGATATGCAAAAGACATCATATGGCCGATGCCAATTTGAAGCATCTACTTCGGCAGTTTGTGATACATGCAAAAAGCCAGGGCATGTTGCGGTTGATTGTTGGAAAAACAAAATGACTTGCTTCAATTGCAAAGGGATGGGACATCTTAGCTTCGAATGTCCAAAGAAAAATGTCGCTGGTGGAGGTGATGGAGCTGGAGGAAGTGGCACCAAGAATGAGGGGAAAGGGGGAATTCTCGAGTCTTTGTACTCGACACCAAAAGGGCTGCAGATATACCGGACACCATCACCGACACGTTTCTAGTTAATAACATTTATGCAAGAGTTTTATTTGTTTTGGTGAAAATAAAAGTTTTATAGATTATAAGTTTTGTAGTCTATTAAATGAACCTTTAAGGAAATTGAATAAAACTATAAACGTCAAGACGGCTAGTGGTGAGATAGTTAAAATTTCCAAAACCTTAGAAAAAGGAAAGATCTTGTTGGCAGGCTATGTCATACCTGTACAATTATTACCCATGGCATTAGCTGGCTTTGATATAGTTCTAGGTATGGACTAGTTATCCGATAACCATGCATGTATCATTTGTAATAAGAAAACCATAGAACTCCAAGCCCCTGACAAACGAACAATTAAAACCGTGGGTGACAAAGATACTGGTCAAGTTAGCATAATCTCTATGCTTAAGGCTAACAAATGACCAAGGATATTTAACACTCATGGCTTATGTGATAGAAGAATCAAAACCAAAGAAAATCAAAGACATACCTGTAGTATCCGATTTTTCCGACGTCTTTCCAAATGAACATCTAGATACACCACCCAATCAAGAAGTCGAATTTAGAATAGAGTTGATGCTTGGAACCGCTCCAATAGCCAAATCCCCATACCGATTAGCTCCAACGAAAATTAAGGAGTTGAAGAAACAATTGGATGAGTTGTTAGAGAAGGGATATATTCATCCAAGTTATCGCCTTGGGGAGCTCCGATATTATTCGTTAAGAAGAAAGACGGATCCATGAGGATGTGTATCGACTATAGAGCCTTAAACAAAGTAACTATGAAGAATCGATATCCGCTACCTATAATTGACGACCTATTCGATCAATTGCAAGGAGCGAGTTTCTTTTCGAAAATAGATTTACGATCTGGATACCATCAATTGAAAGTTCAAGAAGAAGATATTCCGAAGACGGCTTTTCGAACAAGGCATGGACATTATGAGTTCACCGTAATGCCATTTGAACTTACTAATGCCCTAGCCGCTTTCATGAACATGATGAATAGAATTTGCCAACCTTATTTAGATAAATTTGTAATCGTATTCATCGATGATATACTCATTTATTCTAAATCAGAAGAAGATCATAAAGTTCATCTTAGAAGCTTGCTTGAATTACTTCGAAACGACAAATTGTATGCTAAGTTTTCCAAATGCGAATTTTGGCCGCATGAGGTACATTTTCTTGGTCATGTTGTTAACGCAAATGGGATTCAAGTAGACCCTGAAAAAATTGACGCATAGCTAAATGAGAGATTCCTAGATCGCCAACCGAAGTCCAAAGTTTCCTAGGTTTGGCTGGATATTATAGAAGATTCATCGAAAATTTCTCCCGTATAATAGTTACCTTAACTTCTTTAACTCGAAAGAATGTTAAGTATGAATGGGGAACTAAACAATAAGAAGCATATGATTTACTTAAACAAAAGCTTACTAATGCAACCATATCGGCTTTGCCAAAAGGTACAGAAGATTTCGTTGTATTTAGTGATGCATCTCATTCAGGTTTGGGATGTGTACAACTGCAAAGAAAGAAAGTAATAGCTTATGCTTCTTGTCAATTGAAAGTACACGAAAAGAATTATACGACTCACGATCTCGAGTTGGGTACCATAATTTTTGCCTTGAAGTTATAGAGGCACTATCTTTATAGAGTCAAGTTTATCGTGTACACTGATCATAAAAACTTAAGATACATTTTTTATCAGAAGGTACTTAACATGCGTCAAAGAAGATGGATGGAAACCTTCAACGATTATGATTGTGAAATCATATATCTTGAGGGAAAGGTAAATGTGGTAGCTGACGCATTAAGTCGAAAAGAACATGAGAAACTCAAAAGAGTTCGAGCTTTGAGATTAGAGCTACAAATAGATCTAATTGAACAAATCAAGAGAGCTCATAAGCAAGCAATCAAAGAAAACCAAATCTCCAAAGAAAAGCGTAATGGTACAATTGATTCTTTAATCAAAGGAGATGACAATATACTCAGACTTGGAAACAGAATCTTGGTACCGATTGTTAACGATTTACGTGAAAGAATCATGAGTGAAGCTCATAAATCAAAGTATATGATGCATCCCGGTAGTGATAAGATGTATCAAAATCTTAAGCTGAACTACTGGTGGAATGGAATGAAAAGAGATATTGCTTTGTATGTTGCTAAATGTTAATTTGTTTACAAGTCAAGGCAGAGCATCAAAAACCTTTAGGTTTACTTCAACAACCTGAACTTCCTGTCTGGAAATAGAAGATGATAACAATGGAGTTCATTACGAAACTCCCTATGACTACCCGATAGCATAATGCTATTTGGGTCATCATCGATAGGTTAACTAAATCCGTGCATTTCTTACCTATCAATGAATCTTACTCTATGGATAGATTGGCACAAATATACGCGAAAAACATCGTATTATTGCATGGTGTGCCATTATCTATCATATTCTACATCTCATTTCTGGAATAGTTTCCAACAAGCGTTAGGAACTCAATTAAATCTTAGCACTGCTTATCATCCTCAAACTAATGGGGAGATTGAAAGAACAATTCAAATGCTGGAAGATATGCTCCGAGCTTATGTGATCGATCTAGGAGGAAGTTGGGATGATCACCTTCCTCTTATGTAAATCTCGTATAACAATAGTTATCACACGAGTATTCAGGCTGCACCATTTGAAGCATTGTGTGGACGAAAATGTAGAACGCCTGTATGCTGGTCTGAAACTGGAGATAACCAAATGTCTGGACCTAAAATAGTCCAAGAGGCAACGGATAAAGTATTACAAATCTGTGAACCTTAAGACGACAAGAGATCGAAAAAAAGAATTATGAAAATGTTCACCGTAAGTAGTTAAAATTTCAAATAGGCAATAAGGTCTTATTGAAAGTATCACCGTGGAAAGGTGTTGTACGATTTGGCAAGAAAGGAAAGTTGAGTCCTTGTTTTGTGGGACCATTCGAAGTATTAGAATGAATCAGTACTGTAGCTTATCGCTTATGTTTGCCAGAAGAGACGAAAAGAACGCATGATGTATTTCATGTTTCTAACTTATGCAAATGTCTGGCTAACGAAACTTTAGCCATGCCTTTAAAGGATGTCGAAATCAATGAAAAACTAAACTTTTTAGAATAACCTCTACAAGTTGAAGATTTCCAAGTTAAGAAACTTAAACGGCGAAATATAAAGTTAGTTAAGATAAGATGGAACTCCCGAAGAGGACCAGAGTTTACTTGGGAGTTATAATCTGAGATGAGAAAGATATACCCACATCTGTTTTAACGAATCTCGAGGACGAGATTCATTTCAAGGTGGGGAGAATGTAACATTTCAAAATTTTGATCCAATTTTGACAAGGTGGGGAGAATGTAACATTTCAAAATTTTGATCCAATTTTGACAAGTTAATAAAGATGCAGGACCAAAAATATTCATAAAATAAGTAATGGGAAAAATAAAAAGAGAAAATAAAAGTTTTCTATGTTAAGGAAACTAGGAAGGAAGTCCATCCCACATGGAAGGAAGGAAGAAAACAGAAGCACTTTATAAGGAAGAAAGTTTCCACAGTAATATTCTTATATGGCTAATAACTCTCAGTGGTCCTAGCGAAGGGTGCGAAGCACCCGACGTGCACGGGCACGCGCACGGGCGATGGGCGTAATGTGGCGCTTTGATGGCGCACGCTCACATCGCCGAGAGCCGCATTAGTAATTTTGAACGATGGAAGTTAGAACAAGACGTGACGAGCTACCAAAAGTCCATGGACTAAAAACGAAAAATTTGAAATTCGATTTCTTTGCGCGATGCGAAGAAATTGCATTCAACTACTTCGCGCTACGCGAAGTAGCGATGAAGTAACCGTGTCATTGAGCGACACGTGTCACCACATGGTGACAGGTTGTAAGCCTAGTTATAACATCACCAAACCTGTAAGTCTACTTCGCGCGCCTCAAAGGGATGTTTCACGCTATGCGAAGGCAAAGGAAACCTGAGGTAGTTTATTAGTTGTTCGCGCTACGCGAACTAACAATGTGTTTGTCCTTTGCGCTATGTGAAGGAACACTTTTTCTGCCTATAAAAGGCAGCCATGGGGTGATGATCCATTCATCCATTTCCACTTAATTATACACACATTGCCTCGTAACGCGTGAAACGACTTACTCGTTGTCTCGAAGTACGTGTTAGAACCCTACTGGTTTATTGTCACACCCCAACCTAAGACGGAAATGCTGGGGCGTGAGCCGATTGTTCACAGCTCAAAGGTACTATCATAAAATAAGTAGGACAATATCTATTAAATTAATTATTTCAAATTACAGTGCACAAACGTTCATAATACAAACATATAATCCAAACAAATTTAAATAACATAGTCTTCATTATTTCCATAAGGTCTCTTCTAGATGTCTTTCACGTCAAACTTCAATGCAACTGAAAACCTGCATATGCGTAGAAAATAGATAGAGTTTGTCAACACTAGGTTGAGTGAAGTTATCACCAGTTTTGCATGATGCAATAATAATGTAAATAAATAAGCAAAACGAAATAAATGCGATAATAAACAATCATACCATAAACAAATAGTGTGCCAATTAACCAAGCCTCACGAAAATGGGCTATGGCCATAATGACTGACTGAGATTATCGGTTTACCATCGCCATGCGAATCGGGCTTTGGTTACTACAACGGCGTATGATCATACTGACTTGCTATACTTCTGATGGACCTCTCTGAAAAATGATTGAATTTAAACACATAAGCACATAAGCAAATAACATTTGATCGAAATACACACACTCATTCGTTTGCTAGTTTTGTGTAGATATGTAGTATGAAAATATGAATTAGCTATTAGTACTAGTACGCATATGTCCCCAAAACTTATGAAAATCAGTAAAATAAAGGGGAATGATAAAACTCACCATAATGCGTAAGCGAGTAATTAAGAATAAGAATAAACGGTTAAATAATAAACAAGTTGTCCTCTAACGCGTCGAACAAAGTGAATCAAATGAACCTAAAACTTTAAGATAAACAAATATGAGAAAAATCAAACTCGTTGCCGCTGGAATCGTTCCAAACAAATGCCTAGAACTCCGGTTGTGTTAAATTAAACGTTTAAGCGAGTCGGAAGTCGGGTTTTGGTCAGTAGCCTTAAAATCTCGTTATAAAAATAAAAGTCTTCTGGACCGAACGTAGGTTCTAACCAGAAGCATGAGAAAACGAGTAGTCAAACTTGTTAACTATTATGCCCTTGAACGGGTTTTAATCGATTTGACCAGTTAACACCCTTCAATCTCAAAAATTGAT
Organism: Bidens hawaiensis; assembly: GCF_021521415.1. Lineage (NCBI taxonomy): Eukaryota > Viridiplantae > Streptophyta > Magnoliopsida > Asterales > Asteraceae > Bidens > Bidens hawaiensis. The sequence goes on along the minus strand of NW_027505327.1, from coordinate 57,947 downwards.
TGAAGGTTATTGACTAGGGAATACTATTGAATGATTTACAGTGAACAACTTACCCGGAAAGTATATAAAATCGATCAAAAGATGAAGTCCAAGGTCAATACAATAGCAACGTCAAAAACACTAAAGCTTGTTTCTTCAAGTAATATGGCAAAAATGAAGAAGATTATGAAGAATGAAGGTGTGTGACGGCTGGGAATGCATAATTAGGGTTTAGGGAAGTTTGTGGTAGAAGAAATAAGTCTTTTTTATATAGAATACTCAAAAACCTAATATAGTTAGTTTACTCGTTTAAGAAACCGAATCAAGTTTTAATGACCAAATCAACTGAAAGTGCAGCCATAATTCAATCTTGAGGAAGGGGTAATGTATGTGGACAAGTAATTAGTCTATACTAGTTTTCTTAGGGCTTAAATCACTTGATATAGTCCAAAAATAAGCGATTTTGTACCAAAAACGAACTAGGAGAGCAAATTAAACAAACAATCTGTGCAGACGTGTAAAGGCACCGCACGGCGGCCATGGACCTCCATGGTCGCGCGGCGCTCCAGGGCAAGAAAGGGGAATGCTTGTTGTTTGGCAGTTTTAGTCCTTGAACTTCCTAAAAAGGCTAATTTTTTTGATTAACTTAGAGTTTAAACAAGAAAGGAACATCTTTAAGAACATACATGGTACAAAATGAAAATACAAATCTTAAATACTTATAATTGTTTGATTTTCTAAATAAAAAGGTTCCAAATAATGTTCGTAAACTGATAAAACGAATACAAATACGAATACGGAAAATCCGAGATGCTACATTTATTCTCTCGATTACCCGCCGACAAGTAGAAGTGCTTCCCGAGTGAGGCCTAGGAATTTCTTATAAACAAGCCATACAAGGTAGGAGCTCTGCCCGATTATTTTATTATAAATGGCATAGACCCTAGTCGAGGATATAGCTCGTACCTTGATCATATAATAAGTTAAGTATAGATTTTATAAAGACAAGGCTATAGATAAAATATTGTTTCTTTATTTTATATAAAGATTTATAAATGTTTCTTAAGAAAGAAGAAACTCGATATATGCGTTTCTTCATGAAGAAATGATGTGCTTGAAGTAGTTTAATATTTATTAACTAAATTAACTAAAAATAAACACTAAGTAATACTCTAGACTCTCTAACACTCGACTAAAGTATTAACCAGCAAGTGAACCGATCGACTCTAGTAAAGTTAAGTAAATCCGGATATCGAACCCACGAGACTCTCTAAATTACGTTTATTAGCTAATTAGACTCGACTACAAACACGACTTATTAATTTATATTTGTTTGGGGGGGTTTTATTTAAAATACTAATTTAATACTATAATTAAAAACTAATTAAGAAAACAAGTAATTTAAACGAAAACAAAGTTTGTTATAAAAATAAGATGATGATGATGAGAAAACTACCTAGGCTAGAATCCCCTAAATTTCAGTAATGAATTGACTCGGGAAAATATTTAGTTATGGAACTGGGATCGTAAAATAGACACTTATATGAAAACCCGAACAGGACCCCTGACCCTTTTCAAGAGACACCTATGGATTTCTAACAAGTTTTAACGCACACCAGTATTGAAAATCAAGTTCCCTTACGGTTACCTAATTATTTATAACTTAGTTCCTTTATAATGAAATCCTACCTTACAGCGCGAAAATCAAAGGCAATTTACTATTTTAATTGTTTTGATAAACAATAATAAATAATCAACCCTAGACGGACTTCTTACGAAGAACTAAATCTAGCAAGATTAAATAGTGAAGACTTATCAATAACCTAGCACTTTACAGATTTTAGGTTAGTAGCACACTTAGGTTTATTTGACAATATTATTCCTATGACCTTATCACGAAATCAAATCATAAAATAATCAAGAACACAAAGTAATTGACCTAATAGCAATCCTATCATATGACAAACAATAATCAAGGAAACTATGGAATAAAACTCATCAAACAATCCTAACCATTCATAGGCATCAATTTAATATAAATAAATCTTTTACTAAACCATAAAAACCATAACGTGAATAAATCCCAAAGTCAAATCAAAACATCAAAGTAGGTTCATCATAAGCCTAAGTAGTTCATGCAATTTAGCCTAGCATCTTAGGTTTAAGCAAAACAAACAAGTAAGAATTCATGGTGTGTAAAATAATGAAAACGAAAGAAACAAAAGATAAACCCCGTGTTCTTCGTCTTCAACTAATACGCGCAACACCAGCTGATTCTTCGACTCCCAAACTGCCAAAATCTGCTCTCGGACTCCTCGGAACTCACCAAATTTGTCTGGAACTTCAAGGTATGCTTTATGGTGAGTTTAGGGGTCTTGATATAGGAAATAGGTGTCCAAAAATACGTAAGTCGGCTAAATAACTGGAAGCTTCTGGAACTGGAGCCGCCACGCCGCGCAACGGGCTTGGCCACCCCCACCGCGCGGCGCTTCGGCGTGGATGGGAGGGGGCCGGCCGACCTAGCCGGTCCGGTTCTCTTCTGGTTCGGTCCGGTTCGTTTCCTGATCCTTCGGTTCGCCGGTTTAGCTCGTTTTTAATCGTTTTTCGCCCTCTTTAACCACGAACAAGTTCCGGGACCTACATTTATTCAATTATGTTAGTAGTATTCAAATCCTAACAAAAACCAAACATAAACTAATAAAATATTATATAAAATATACACGGGATTGATGTATATTAAACGTTATATCAAGAAACGTAGTGTATAAATGACAAACAAAGAAATGACTAAAGGTCTTTATGTTTTATAAAGAAATGAATATCAAGGTAAAGGCTATGCAAACAGATTAGAGGTCTGAAGTTAGATCGTTGATCTAGTATTTATAAAACGTTATTCTCGTACTATAGTTCGAGGTAACAAGAAAGCATAAATATACATTGATCAAGAACAAAGGTGAACAACCTCAAACTTTTATAACCTTTATAAATTAAGTCTTTAAATGTTTACACGTGATTATGTATCCCTAAAACTTTATAAACAAAGTTAATCACTGGCCATCAGCCTATCGTAAACATTTGTCTGGATACTTTCATAAGTGGGTAGACGATGGGCACATTGAACCACGACTGATTATGCCTCTGCCACGTTGGGCCGGACCTACAATGTTCGAGTGGGGATAATCTTGTGTATATAGGTAGAGGCTAGGATCTCGAGCGCTGCGGTGTTCGCTGAGTGGTTTCGAGCTGAGCTAAAGTTTATAATAGTAATTCAGAACTTGGTTATTTCCTAAGCCACGTTGGGCCAAGGCTTACGATGTCTCGAGGGGATAATTGGGTATTAAAATGTTTTGTGTCAACATGTTCACCAGCATGTGTTGCTGACGTATTTTATAAACTGTTTTACAAGTACTAAGGAATTATCCAATACTCATGCGATAAAATGCATAAAAAGTAAATATTTCAACTTGAAACTATCCAATACCACAAATAAATAAAGAGTCGTTATAGTGCATAACTTGGAAAGACAAAATAACTTAAGATAGAAATAATGAAAGCAACAAAAGTCTTCAGAGTCTTTGAGAAGTTTTAGTTATGATTGACTTGATTCACTCGACTTGGAGCACTTGAAGGAGTTGGATCCACAAGAACTTGAGCAGTCGAGGTAGATGGATTTAGGAATAGCTTGAATAGGTTGAGCTCGAACAGGTTGCAAGAGTGGGGTTTGATTAGACTAAGTTTGGCAAACTTGAGCTTGTAGGTATGGGATTTGGTAGGTTTGGGTTAAGTAAGTGTAACACCCTGGCTTTAAGCAAAATACGCCCGGGTGTAACGTACAGATCACTCATAAGCTCGTAACGCTATTAAAGCGACAATAGTTATATTTATTTCATTTCATTACATCACAAATACACAATACAATAACTTTGAATTATGATATATTTCTAATAACCTAATGGTCCAACTATTCTAGTCTTCAATCCTTAAACTTTAACCTGCAGCACGTTTAAAATAATATATTTTGTCAACAATAATGTTGGTGAGAATTCATAAAGTTTTGCATAGTATCTAATACGAAAAGTGTAAAATTCACAAGTCAAGATTTATCGTCTCAATCATAAAGTAAATACATGATATTCCTGTTCTTTTGACATAAGTCAAATATACTAAGGAATCCCCGTTTGCCGAGCTACTTGAAGTATAGAATAATGATAATGATACCGCCATTTAAAAATGGACGGCGCAGGTACGTCCCGTCGGACCCTCCCACTTTGAGTATGTATATGAGTCTCCACCAACAAAACAACAAACAACTAGCACATAACCACATAGTTTACAAACAATATGATTCGAAGCAAACACATATAAGACACACATGTGAATTTTAGTTTGCAACATGAAACATGAAATAAAAGTTTGGAACGTGCTACACCCCAAAACGTTAAAAGACGAAAAAGGGGTTATAAAAAACTCACCTTATAAATGGATGTAATAAGGTAATTCGAAAGCGTCAAAACGATTGAAAACGACAATAGAACCAAAAGCGTCACAAAAGCCGAAATGGGCAATCCGCACTAGCTAAGATAAATATAAATACGAGACTTTAATCGAGAATCTAATGGGATTATATATTGATAAGCTACGTTGAGGTTTTGAGATTATAATACGAGTTTTACCAATCTTGATTATTATATTATTATTTTAGTTGACGGGAATGCGATTATAATATTATATTATTATTTTATAGTCGACGACATGAAAAATAATAAGTTCGGGATTCTTAAATTAATAATTATAAGTTAGAAATTTATTTAACGAGTTAACGGAATGAGTTTTAATATTTTAAATGTTACGATATAGATTATTAATAATTTTTAATTAACGTTTTATGAGAGTGGAAGTTTGGTTTTTAAATGAAAATAGTGAGATATAATTTATACTTAATTTATATAGTTTTTATTTAATTTAAATGATTTTTATAATTTTAATTATGATATTAAAATGATTTATTAGATTTAATATACATAAATAAATAATAATAATACAACTGTTTTAAAAAAAATAGGGCTTGACCCAGGTCTGGTCGTTATATGTGAAGCATGTTAACCAGTTGAGCTAGGAAAACTATTCATTATAGGTTTGATTTATATTAGTTATGTAAAGTAACTGTTTTACACAAAATCTATTTAATATAACAAAAAGGCTGACCCGAGGTTTCGAACCTGGGTCTGGCCATTTGCACACAAGGGCTCTAACAACTGAACCAAGATAACATTCAGATCATAACACAAAAACGATTATTAATAAATTAACATTCCCGTTCATCATCTTCTTAACAAGAACCCTAGTTTCAATCCATCAAATCCTTTCTATATTCTTCGGAATTAAATTAGGGGTTTTGAAATTTGATGAAAAACGAATTCGAAACATATAAAAATTATCTTTTAATTTTAAGAATTGCCGGAGAAGCAAGGTTGGCCGGAGAACGGGTCTTGACGGATGATTATGGTATTACAGAGAGTATATTAGTTGATTTTGATGTTGGAAACGGGTTTAGATGCAAGTTTATGTCCTATTTATACTAAAAATTGGCCGAAAATCCGGCGAGTTTAACGGGTTTGAGTGCACGGTATGGTCGTTAAAAACTCAATTACTTTGTTATAATGGGTTTATTATAAACGCCAAAATAAGTTAGGATGAATTATATTGTCAAAGTGGCTTAATATTTGTGATTTACCAATTTCCGGCGCCGAATCCGACGGCCGGAAATGATGATCGGGAAAATAGTTGGGTGGGAGAGGGGTTAGGTTTCTTTTGTAAATATATTATTATTTAGGTTAATCACGACGCCTGTCCCTCTAGTTACATGATCTTTCAAAACTAAATTAAAGTTTATATTTACATTAATGATCCTTCAAGTTATAAAATTTGCTAAAAGTATGTATAATAATATTCGTGTTAATTTCCTATTAAACCCGATAACTTGAGGATTGATTAACTATAAATAAATAATAAAATGATTGAAAGAAAATATTAAGCGTGGGAACAATGAATTTCGAACGTCGGAAACACTTTATTAATGATAAACAAGCAAACAATAATACATCGAAATGACCCAATGGGTCGGGTTAACGGATTCAAATGGGATGGATTATAATACATGTTTTTAAACCAAAGCCGAAAATTTAAAATGGATCGGGTTTTCGGGTTTGAAAAATAACGAAATATCGAATTAACGAATCCAAATGTGAGCAGTTAGAGTATCTCGTGAACCACCACGGGTGATACGTTCCAACCAAATATCAAATCAAAACAGGTTGAGAAATGGATAGTTGGAGTGCCCATGGGTTTACATGGATTTTTCACCCAACTAAACATTTTAAATAAATAAAAATAAAATATTGAAAATTTTTCCCGAATTTAGCCATGAACCACCGTGAATTCGGTTTTTATAATAGGAATGTAACCGCTTAACCGGTCACGTTAACCACCTAAAGTTTCGGTCGTATGACATTTGTTCCGCTTTAGCTTATAAGATTGAGTACTATGGTTAGGTTATCCTCCAGGTAAGGAATAGCGTCTTACCTTGGGCTCTCGGAACCTTTTTTCCAAGACCCAATTCACAGTTCTCTCCCCCTTACGGTTACTACAAGAACATGCCATGCTCCCATGCTTTAAGGTGCGGGAGTAAAAACAAAACTAGGGAATTCTTAAGGAATTTCCCAAAAAAAATACAATCTACTAACTTTATTAAATAAAGGAATTTAAAAAGATTCTGAGAGTGAGGCATAGCCTCGGAATATGTGTGTGCACAACATTAAAATAATAAAATAAATAAATAATCTAAGTAAGCTATAAACACATAATAATAAGCACATAACGCAATCAAGTAGGCACGTATAGGGTCCTAAGCATATTACTAGGACTTTTCTTACCACCTATCTTATAACCTTTGGCTCTGATACCAATCTGTCACACGCCAACCTAAGGCGGAAATGCCAGGTGCGAACCGTGGTTCATAGCTCAAAAGATACTATCATACAATGTAAAATATGACAACATCTATTTAATTTATTTGTTTCAAACTTCAAATAAAGTGCACAAGTTTCCAAAAATGACAATAATAATTCAAACCAAATAAATTATCCCAAAACTAAATAATAGAGCAGTTATTCTTTATTTTATTGCCTAAGGTCTTTCTATGTGTTATTCATCTTAGCTTCAAATTCAACTGATAACCTGTATATGCGTATAAAATAAACAGAGATTTGTCAACAACACATGTTGAGTGAGATAATCACCATTTTTGACACTAATAATAATATATATAATAAATGATAAATGCTAAATACGCAAACAAAATAATGTGAGTAATAATCAATCAAATCGTAAGCAAAATAATGTGTCAGTTGACCGTTGCCTTGCGAAGTAGGCATTGGCTACTATGACTAGCATACAAAAGTGATTGTCAGTTGACTATCGCCATGTGAACGGGCTTTGGCTACTAAGTCTAGCATATAAATGTGATTGTCGGTTGACCATCGCCATGCGAATCGGACTTTAGCTACTAAGACGGTGTATGATCATGCTTATGTGATATATTATGATGAACCTATCCGAATGCGATAAAATACACACCTAAATAAATAGCATTTAATTAAAATACGCACAATATATACGTTTGCGAGTTTGTGTATATATATGATACAAAATATGAATTAAATACACATATGTCCCCAAACCGTTTGAAAACAGTAAAATAAAAGGGGAATGATATCTCACCTTATTGCTTAGGCGAGTGTGCGAGAAATAAGAATGAAAACACGATTAAACAAACGAACCGTCCTTTAACAGAAGTAATAGAAATCGATTGGTTAATGTTATTGACCAATATGCCCTTAAACAGATTTAAATCGAATTAACCCACCAATACCCTCAATCTCAGAAATTGATTGAGGGTTATTGACAAGTGAGTAATATTGAACAATTCACCAGTTAACAACTTACCTGGAAAATGCTTGAGTTGATAAGAAATCGAAGTAAGGTCAGAAAATCATCAAAGTCAAACGGCAGCGTGTAAACTTTGAGTAATATAGCAAACACAAGGGTGTAGACGTCGGTTTAATGGATGTGACGGCTGGAAGAGAAGCATTCAGTAACATTCTAGGGTTTGGAGTTGTGGTGTAGGGATAAGCTCGGTACCGTACCGGTACCGAAATCCCAGTATCGCAAAATTTTGGTACCGGTACCGAAATGTTCGGTTCGGTATTGGTTCGGTACCGGTACCGTACCGGTCCTGAAAACTTAAAACTTTAGTACCAAATCGGTACCAATTTCGGTACCGGTACCGGTACCTGTAACATCCTAATTTTATCAGATAATTTAAAATATGTATGCTAGATCCTTAAAACGTTAAAAATGCTATCCTAATTTTATCATTTAAAACGTGAATTTGGCTAAATAAACTGAGTAGCGTGTCTTATGAATAAAGAGACTATCCATATTTTTATGATGGCATGGTTTGGAGATGTTCATATTGAAGTTAAAATTGTTGAATGTTCATGCCCACCAGGTGTTCGATGAAATGCCTTAACTATTAAAATAGTTTAAATGTGTTCGAGTTGTAACGATTACTTGCGTGTCCTAATTTACTTTAAGAGTTAAACTATTAGGCATGAGATTATGATAAACTAGCAAGTGTCAATGAATGATGTGTATTCTAATTGATTTGATAAGCTGACTTGTTGTCGAGGTAGGTTTTGTATAGCTAGGAAGACAACGGGCCAAACGAGTAACAAGGCAAAGACATTCCTACGGGCAAAGGTGAGTGACTTGAATTTGGATTCGATTAGAATAGTCTTAATAATGAATTGAGATTCTTATAATTTTGGTGTTTTCTTATAATAACTTTTGTATGGTTTAACCAAACAATGTCTTATCGTCTTGACGTTGATCGGGGGTTTTGATCCAATAAATAAATGGTGCAAATTGATAAAGGGACAGGTGATACAAGTGCTGAAAATTCAGCATATTCAGTAATTTGTATTGTTTTGAAATATTCATAATAAATTAACCGGATGTTCGATCGAGGCGTTTTATATATCGATGGAAAGGCCCTTGAGTCTACTTTACTAATATCTTTTAGTTGAGATGAAATACCTACTGTAAGTGGCTGAAAACATTGAGTTTTCACAGCCATGCAAGGCTGTTTTCGAAACTGAATTTTATTGTATTTATAAAACTATTGGGGATTAACCGAGAACTCGTTGGGGGGGGGGGGGGAGGGTGTCTTTGGTATGGTTGTAAACTTCAAGGTGGCTAAAACATTTTACATGAGTTAGGGTTGAAGTATGGGTTGTCTTATAATAAACTAAATGGTGGGATTTTGGTTAAGTTGTGGGGTTTGATATAATCATAGTGTTACAAGTTTGTAGCCCGTTTTAAATATACTTTTACCGTATATGGTTTTTAAGGTGATTTCAAACCAAGGGCGGGTGAATCTTACAAACTTAATAATGGTGTGTGACAAGGGTACTAATGAGTTGTTAATCGAGCGAGTTGTGATATGATATAAAATTAATATCGGTGTGTTATGTTGTTTAATATTTATGGTACGAATCAATCTACCAAAGGTGTTTTGTAGTGTTTTCAATTTGTATCTACAGGGATGTCATATAGGTGAAACAACCCACTGTCAGGGTCGGGAGAAGTAAGGGACATGGTCGTTTAAAATGGAGTTTTAAACCATTGTGGGAGTCGTGCCACAAGAGTGAAGCTTGATACGTTTTGTGTTTATATGAATCATATTTATATATTTGTGTGTAGAATGTGAGTCCTCACTTAGCTTCGTCTAATTAGTTGTGGTGGTGGTGATATGCAGGTATAAAGAATCTTTGATACATGGAGGCGTTTATGATATGTGAATTAAGCGGGTCGGCTTGGATTATATATATTATCGGAAATTAATTGGAGACATTTATCCTAGAGTAACGGAAGGTTAAAGAAGTGGCTTAACCCGACCTAAAAGATAAGTGAATAAATAAGCCATTTCCATTCATTTGGTTTTGGATGATAGCCACATAATTATGTGTATATTTATGGTGATTATACCATTGAAATATTTAATTGTGAGATAACTAATCATTGGGTAATGTCATGCGATAGTTTTGGATGGTGAAAGGCTTTGGTAATCAATTCAATGGACCGGGTCAACGGGATGGGGACATGGATTTGGTGTGGTGCATGATTTTGCATAGTCATTTTGTAAAGTCTTTCTTTACTTTGTCATTGTATTGGTGTTTTGGAGTATAAGCTCCATATTGGTTTATTAAGAATCAGAGTGTCCACAAATGTCTGGGTCACTTTTGTATTGTTTTCGTTGGGTGTCTAAACAGGTTTACATATTGTAAGGGTTGTTTATTTTACCAAGTCATGCCAAAATTTTATAAAAAAAATGGGCCTATTTTCCGCAAGATGCTTAAATATATGTTTTGAAATTATGGGGTGTAACAGTACCAGTACCAATTTTGCCCATCCCTATTGTGGTGTGATTATATAAGTAGAGATACAACTTGAAGAACAAGAAATCGACTCGTTTAGGTAATCGAATAACGTATTTATGAAAAAATCGGGTCTTGTGATTGATTAAATTACAGGGAATAAATCTAGACACTTTTCAATAGCATATTAAATAACTTGTAGCTCAATTTTCGTGATTTGGGGTCGTTTAGTGAAATATTTAGCATTAAACGAGAATCGAACACAAAAGTGGCTGAACTGGGCGTTCTTCGCGTCGCGCGCAGGATCAGAGACTCCTCTTTCGCGTCTTGCGAAGTGGGGTCTTTTACCATATTTTGATTTTTGGCAGTTTTAGTCAATGTAATTCCAAAAATGCATTTTTAAACCATTTTAAGCGATTCTAAGAGTTTTTAAGGGCTATTTGACATAAATGAAAATTACAAAATTATAAACTAAATTAAAAACAATTAAATACAATTAAATTCATGATTTTATTGATACGAAAGATCCGAATTACGTTCCCGAATCGGGTAAACAAATACGAAAAATCTGAGATGTTACAGACGAGCAGGTTGATGATGACGGTAATGGAATATTCGACGATGCTCTTGACGATTATAGCGTTGATGAAGATGAGAAGCAGGCGATGGCAAGTCGGTTGCCGGATTATGTGAGGCGGGAGATAGTGGAGTTAGGGTTTCCGGATGATGAGAAAAAACATAAACAGAGTTATATCCACATAGGCTGCCATGTCATAGCTTTTTAACAACTAAGATGGACATATTAGCAAGGATATAATGAAGTTACTCTCAGTTAGCTGCGGACTGATTGAAGAAACGAATGTAAAAGTTGGGACCGTTGCTAGCCAAAATGAAAGTTGGGACTAGCGCCGACCAAAATGGGATAGTTGAAACCAATAAAAATCAATTTCCTATTTTATAACACAATATAAATAACATCAATATTTACATTAAAAAAAATTATTTTCACATGATGAAGCTATTAGAATAAATCATTACTAGACGAGTATAAAAGGAAATAAAAATTAAAAATTTTTGGGCATACGATTTAGATGCATGGCTTAGATTTAGATAATCGGGTTGGATATGAAACTTTTTATATCAATGTTGTACCTCGGTCACATACCCAAATACTTGCCTGATGTTTCTAGGATTCCTGTCTGGTAGGAGTGTGCACGGTTCGATTCGGTTAACCAACTGATTTTTAGTTTATTGGTTTGGTTTATTCAGTTAGCGTTTTGATTTGAGTTAATAACCAAAATCAAACTTGTGTTAAAATTTTACTTAAATATACATTAAATGGATGCATAAATACATTAAATCAAATTTACAAATACATAAAATATAGACATATAAAATGGTCGTATAAAATATGAAATAAAACAAGAAATACATGAAAATATGAAGGGATATTGGATTTTAATAATCCGAACTTTGGCATATTGGCCGATTTAATCCCAACTTAAGAAATTCCCTAGGCTAATCCCAACTTTCACCCTATTGGCCTTCACCGAGCATTTTCCTAACGGAGACTTAGTTTTAGGGCAAAAAATATCATTTCTCCGAGTTTGGGGAACAAATGAAAAAGGTAATTAAACTTCAAAACCAACAGCCGTCTCCGCCGCCATCACCGCCATCGTCGCCACCATCGTCCCGCCACCACCGCCGCTATTTTCCTGCCGCCGTGCCTCTACCGCCGCCATCGCCATTGGCGAAGCTGGGACCAAAATGCCAGGGTGACCGGATTCAATACGTAAGAAAAGTTTCATAAACACGGGTGGCAATGCTTAAATTTTCAGATGAAAATGGGTAAATTCACCCTGCGTGTAAAAAATTTTCGAACGAAACACGTAAATTTACACTGCTGAGCAAAAAAAACAGGGTGGCCGAGATACCCCAGGTTCCTACGTATACTTCGCTAATGGCCATCACCACCGCCATTGCCGTCCCCATCGACATCACCACCACTATGCAGATTATAGTTTTATGAAGGGATGGTTTGAAAATTTTTATCATTATTACTTGATATATAGTGGTGGTGGTGGCGACGGTAGCGGGACGATGGCGGTAGTGGTAGTGGAGAGACGATGGCATCGGCATCCGTGGCGGGACGATGGTGGTGGCGATGGCGGCAGCAGTGGCGGTGGCGACAGTGGTTTTTGAAGTTTACTTAGGTTTCTATTTGTCTCCCAAACTTGGAGAAATGACATTGTTTGCCCTAAACTAACCGGGTTAGTCTCTGTTAGGTAAAGGCTTGATGAAAACCAATAGGGTGAAAGTGGAGATTAACTTAGGGTGTGTTCATTTCACAGAATTCATGGGAATTCAAAGAAATTGGAATTAAAATCCTATGACATAACGTGTTCATTTCATTGGAATTGAAATCTTAATCCATGAGAATCCAAAATGGTATGTTCGGTTGTCAAAGAATTGGAATTCAATTCCTTCAAATTCCTTTAAACAAAGGGATCCCAAATCATTCCAAAATATGGAGGATTTTAAGGAAATTCATTGGAATATTTTCTTGACCTTTTTTTTAACGAGGTCAACGAATAAAATATTTTGGTTTTTTTATTTTTTTATTTTTTTGTTTTTGATTTATTTTTTGAGTTATGAATTTTTTATTATTATTTTTGAATATTTTTAAGGGTTTTTGATCTTAATAGAAAACCCCTAAAAAATTCAAAAAATAAAAAATTCATAACTCAAAATATAAATAAAAAACAGTGACATTCGTGACAAAACCGGTTGCATGTTAAGCGATTAACCGCTTATTGCGTAACGAACAATTGTATAACCAAACGGGTCTGGTTATGACCCAGATATCCCGGGGGGCATCTATAAGTGATATACGTTTAATATAAGCCGTTATATCGATATTATGGCTTTAGTACGATAGTAAACCAGTTAAACGAAAACATGCTCGTTTAACTACCCGCTATAGACTTAAACGCGAAAGATAGTTCCGAAACACGCATTGTATCATCCGTTAAGCCGAAAAAGATCTACCAAACACTTGTTGGGGATGTTTTAAGCAATCCATGAAAATATTTTCGATTTTTACAAACAAATACTATGTTTTTATAAATTTACACAAAAATGGCCGAAAAACGCTCGTTTTCGCACTATTTGTCGTACCCGGTACATTTTTGTGCTAAAAACCAAAACTGAAGTAAATTTGGACTCGGTATTTCATGTTCGGGCATGTAATTGAGAAAACTGGGCCAAATGGGCCCAAAAGGGGCCCAACAAGCCCAGCCCGCCAAAGTTGAAAAAAGAAAAACCCTAGATATTTATTTTACTTATGTTTCTTTATAATTAAGTATTGTGAGATATTTTCACATCTTCATCTTCAATATTCTGGACATAAACAAGCAGCTCTTTCATTTACAACACAAAAACCTTGAGGTAAAGCCTTGATCTTGATCATTTTACAATTGATTAAACTTGGTTTATGCATAAAAATGATTGTTTTAGTGAAAATCATGATTAACCATGCAAAACTCTTTAAAATCATCCAAAAATATATATTGATGCTAAACCTGGTTGGAAATCAGAATCATGATCTTATTTGGCCATAAACATGGATTAGAGGGTTTAAACGAAGTTTTTACGGTTCAAAAGTTTGGTTTAGAACCCTAACCAAAACCCTAATTTTCATGGCTGTTCTCTTGATGATACATGCTTGGTTTGTAATATAGGATATGTACTTAGATTATATAGAAGCACGAGAACCCGGAAATTGGATTAGGAGAGCGAAAACGGGCGAAAACCGCAAAGGTAATGCCAAAATATTCGGTTACCGGCTGTTTAAGTTAAGGTTATGATGTGCATATTGTTAGCTTATGAGATTTTTTAGGGACATCAGGTACCATGTCATTGAGACACTGTCTAAATTTGGTAATTTTTCGACCATCCGATAATATTTGGTGAATTTATTACCAAATAGGGACGTTTATTTAGGAAAAATACCAAAAATGCTTGAAAAATTATGAAATTTTGTGGAAAACTCAGATTTAATATATTATGATCACATATGAATTTTGGGATCATTTGGAAAACCCTAGGTATGTTTTGTGCAATTGCGTTTATTCGGATTTTCATAGTCGTTTTTGGCTCGAAAATGGTATTTGGAAAGATTGTTAGCTTCTGTAATTGCTACAGGTTATTTTGAGAAGTGTTTTGGTCACTCAGAAATTTTGGCGGATTTTTTGGAAATCATTTGGTATAAATGGATGATTTTCGGGCTAAGTATAGCATATAAAATGACTTTTTATAAATTTATAAATTAGTAAATAATTACAGAAATATTTCTATAAAAATCTAGATATTTTATTTGATAAGTTTCTAAATTTTCATGATCTAATGATTAACAGATAATTAATTATGCTAATTTGAAGATTAAACAAATTCAATTCTGACGAAAACCTGCAAGTTCGTGATAAACGAACTTGTTGGAATATCAGAACATCAACAACGATCAAGAAGCATATTTCGGATTAATTAAGTAAAAACAAACTTTTTGTGAGAAAGCCGGACAATTTGGATAGATTGTGCGCGTTTTTCTCCAAATCAAACTTAATAAACGGAAACGAGCCGCATAGCGAATCCAGACCCCTAAATTGTGATATTTCTTTATAACTTAATCATTTTAAAAACCAACACATTTACCCAAGCTTACATCCCCATAACTGTTTTCCAAACGCGTAAACAAGCAACTTGGCCCAGCTGGTGAAACGGGGAAACTAAGACAAGTTCGATTTTAAACATTAGACATTGAACAACATCACAATCTAAACCTACTGACATTTTCTGGGTGTAACAGCTATACCCAGGTTAGCTATACAGCCCAGTCTAGTATGAGGATTATAATAATATTAAAATATTAATATTATTATAATATTAATTATAGGAACTAAGTGATAGAAAGAGAATCGAACCCCGAGCTGACCTCGCACTGAGTGCCTACAAAACCGTGAGTTTCATGACCCCTCTTTTCAAACTGTTTACGGAATTTTTTGGGGTGAAAAACGTATCTATATACGTTATCTACCTGGAAACGGTTCAGGATATGAATTGTCTGAACGTTTACATACAAAAAGTCCCTACAAACATAATGATTGATTACGCGCGAATGAACGGTGAATAGTATTTTTGAATGAAAAATTAAGTGAATATGTTACGAATACCAAAACATAATTACATGTGACAACACGTTTATACAAATGTGTACTATTAAAAGTAACGTGGTCTGTAACGGCCATGGGTGAATAACGTGGTCTGTAACAGCCATGAGTGAATAACGTGGTCTGTGATGACCATGGGCTATTGTGGGCAGAAGGGGGCCATAATAGTAGTACCAAACTAAAGTTGAGTATGGCCTATGAGCCAAGTTCTGCTGCAACTTAATAAACTAAAGTTGAGTATGGCCTATGAGGCAACTTAATAAACTAAAGTTGAGTATGGCCTATGAGGCAAGTTCTACTGCAACTTAATAAACTCAAGTTGAGTATGGCCTATAAGCCAAGTTCTGCTGCAACTAAACAAACTAACTTGATTATGACATGAATGTTAAAAAAATAATGTGATTATGCATATTGTGGGTGGATGGGGAGCCACAGTGTTTGGTGATACGTGAAAAATACTATATATGTACGTGTGTCTATATACATGCTATGTGAATAGGCGTAGAAAATACTACGTGTGGAAAATACTAATTATTGTGTGTACACTTTGTAATGTTTAAGTTTATGTGGAATCATTGTGGGCGGAAGGGGGGCCACAGTGGTTGATGTTACGAGGAACCGTTGTGGGCGGAAGGGGGGCCACAGTGGCCAAGTTCTGCTGCAACTTAATAAACTCAAGTTGAGTATGGCCTATGAGCCAAGTTTTGCTGCAACTAAACAAACTAACTTGATTATGACATGAATGTTAAAAAAATAATGTGATTATGCATATTGTGGGTGGATAGGGAGCCACAGTGTTTGGTGATATGTGAAAAATACTATATATGTACGTGTGTCTATATACATGCTATGTGAATAGGCGTAGAAAATACTATGTGTGGAAAATACTAATTATTGTGTGTACACTTTGTAATGTTTAAGTTTATGTGGAATCATTGTGGGCGGAAGGGGGGCCACAGTGGTTGATGTTACGAGGAACCGTTGTGGGCGGAAGGGGGGTCACAGTGGTTGATTTCATGTGGAACCGTTGTGGGTGGAAGGGGGCCACAGTGGTTGATTAAACATGAAAAAAATGGAAACACGCAATACGAACAAACAGTCACGATTTTATCGTGATTTTGAACTCATATTATAAACTTACATGTGTGCATATGTACACACAAGGATACGGCTGTACATATATATACAAACGTAAATACATATTTTTACATACGCGCGTGCATACGAACTATGACTGTGTGGTACGCAGAACTGATTTCGTTAAAACTTATGAAACTCACCAACTATTCGTAGTTGACCATTTTTAAACATGCTTTTCAGGTAATCGAAAAGGTGAAATAGATTGCTTATGTGTTTCGTGTTTGGATTGTGAACGATGCTGTGAGCATTTGAGTTAGAAGTAAAGTAGTTGAAGAGCTAGTTTGGATTGTATCACCTAGTCTGTAAAAGATGTTAGAACAATGTAATATATTGTAAATTTGTTAGTAATGTTTCTTTATGAACAATGTATTTGATACCAGTTGTATCTGTTACATTTCCGTTTTACGCTTCCGTAGATCGCTCAACGGGGTGTGACAAAAACAAAAAATCTAAAAAAACTAAAATGTTTCATCCGTTATCCTCGTTAAAAAAAACAATTCAAATTCATTTGTGGTAATATATTACAATTCATTTGTCAAACGAACACATCAAGAATGGAATTGGATTTCAATTCCTTCCATTTCCAATTCCAATTTCTTCAAATTCAGTGGAATATTCAGATTCCAAATCCAATTACTTCAAATTCCAAATCTTATGCAAATTCTAATCCTAATTCCATTTCATTCCGTGAAACAAACGCGTTCTTAAGGAATTTCTTATGTTGGGATTAATATCGGCCAATATGCCAAAGTTCGGATTATTAAAATCCAATATCTCAAATATGAATGGTTTAGTTCCACTAATTTTGGTTAATGAAGGGTAAAAAAAATAACCGACAGCCATGTTTCGGTTAATTTGGTTAACGATGATTAATTTGGGTTCATATTTGTCAGAATTTTCAGATTTGGGGGTGTTTGGGATTGTTTATTTTGGCTCCTTAAGAGCATTCCCAATGGATTCTCCAAATTATGTGAGGGGGTCCTTCATTTTTTATAGATGGTTAAAAGTGATTGTGAGAGGAGAAGAGAGAAAATGTTACTGTTCATGTTTAAATTTGGAGAAACACACTGTTCATTTCTATAATTTTTTAATGTTTTTAAAAGTGGTTGTGAGTGAGTAAGAGAGAAAAGGTAATGATAAAAGTATAAAAAATTATTATTTAATTGAAAATGAGAGAAAAAAGATAGTGTTTTTAGTGTAATTATAAAAATGAAGATGAAGAATGAATCGGAAATACTTCATAACTTTTCATTAAGAAACATAACTTATGAAACTTTTAGTCCCGCAAGATCCAAACATACTTCTACAAAAAGTTAAGAACATATATAAGTTGGTGAAACTAGCCAAGCACACCTCATTCTCGGTGACGGCGTCTGGCTTCACGTATTTGTCAGTGTTTTGCTTCTGCTTGGCACCGACATTCATCAGTCTAACTGCTATTTGGTAAAAGGAAGAAGGAAATTGGATGATAGTGCAAAAAAACTCCAACAATACAATACAATACAGGTCTCTCTCTCTTTTCATCATCTAGGGTTTCAGATTTTGATTTTTATTAACAACAGCATTTGATTTGATCTACGAGATTACTTTAGCTTTCACTTATGAATTTTGAAATTGGCCTAGCCTAGGGCTCTAACCTTTGTCTAATGTGTTAACTATCACAATTTTATTTTCTATGGACCAACCTAAGTGCTTTTGCTAAGCTATTCTGTAGCTCATTTAAGTCTTCTCCATACTCCCAACTGTTTGATAAAATGCCTCATTTAAATAACCAATTAGGGGATGACAGATTGGTCAACTGTGTTTGATTGGAACTTGATTAGGTTAGTATGGTATTTTTATCCTGCATTATTATATCTTGATTAGTTTTTGAATTCATTGTAGATTCTGCTTCATGTCTTTAACAGTGGCTTAGCTTAGCTACAAGTGGGGAGATTATAAAATACAAGATGATGATATTCTCCAGGGTTGTTGGCAGCTTCCATTGCCACCACAAGTCTTTAATTGCTGCTAGTGGCAGGAAACACCTAGGGCTCAGGTGTAACTTTTCAGGATTAATATCAGAACTGAAGGAATTCAATGACTATCTGAATAATTTGAAGAACCACGAGAAATCTGGTGTTCCTAAAGGTGCTGGAACCGACTCTGAGGATGGTTTTGATCTTGGAAGGATGAAGCGGTTAATGCAATCACTTGGGAACCCTCAATCTAAATATAAGGTTGGCAGTTTTATATGAACCTTCAAAATTTCACCATCTAATATTACCTTACCTGCTTGTTATCTTCAGATGAGCCTGCTAATTACTTGATGTTAATTAATATAGGCCATTCACATTGCTGGGACCAAAGGAAAAGGTTCAACCGCTGCATTTCTGTCCAATATTTTACGTGCTGAAGGGTATTCTGTTGGTTGCTACACGAGGTATTACTTGTTGATAACAATGATTAGTTTTTGTAATACATCATTACAAAATGATTACACAATATGTGAATTAGCTAGCAACCATCTGATTCATCTTTTCTAAGCAGTCCACATATTAAGACCATAAGGGAACGTATAACAGTTGGAAAACTAGGTGATCCGGTATCAGCAAAGGCAGTTAATTCTTTGTTCCAAAGGATAAAAACTGTTCTTGATGAAGCTGTGCAATTTGAACAAGGACATCTTAGTCATTTTGAGGTATCCCTTTCAATTGATGCTAACCGCTACCTTGTAATCAAATTTCTGATTGCTTCTCTCATTGTATCTCATGATATAGGTACTCACTGCTGTGGCCTTTAATCTATTTGCTGAAGAGAATGTTGACATTGCAGTTATCGAGGTTGACTTTCTTTTCATCTCGAAGCACCCTCATTTAATAATTCTCTTATCAAAAATAAAACTTTTATCTTTTCATTTGAAGGCTGGATTAGGTGGTGCTCGTGACGCAACAAATATCATCTCTAGTTCAGATCTTTCAGCTTCTGTTATAACAACTATTGGTGAAGAACATTTAGCTGCACTAGGGGGTTCGTTGGAAAGTATCGCGGTTGCAAAATCAGGCATCATTAAACATGGCTGCCCAGTTATGTGGTTCTCCCAGTTCCCATACATTGATTATTATTAATATATCTACATTTAGGCATATTTACTGAACTAACTATATACTTAAATTTGGTGATGGGCATGTTACTAAGTTTGAAAATATCAGGTGGTTCTAGGCGGGCCCTATCTTCCACACATTGAGCTCATTATTCGCAATAAAGCATCTTCAATGTGTTCTCCAGTAATCTCAGCATCAGATTTTGGAAATAGAAGTATCATTAAGGGCATTGACAATGTCTCTGGCATTCCGTGCCAACTGTCTGATATTATAATTGACATTGAGAAAGACTTGCCATTGGTATGCACCTAATGCTACTTGTACAATACCCTTTCAGTTATTATCAACACCTAAGTACATTATCTTATCATTTATTAGTTCAAATGTCAACTCAGCATAATTTCTTGTATACTTATGTAGTCTATCGAGCTCTATGACGTAAAATTGCGTTTGCTGGGATTGCACCAACTTCAAAATGCTGCAACCGCCACATGTGCAGCACTCTGTCTTCGTCATCAAGGTTCAGCTCTGATCTGTGTTACACCTATTCGATATGTAGAGTACATCTGGAAAATTGACGGGGTTAAAACATATATTCTTATAACAATAACTTTCTGGTTATTTTGCTGTAATTTCCACTTGTATTACAGGATGGAAAATATCAGATGGATCAATTCGTACCGGTCTGGAAAGTACACAACTGCTAGGAAGAAGCCAATTTTTAAAATCAGCAGAAGCCGAGGCATTAGGACTACCTGGTGCTACAATACTACTAGATGGAGGTTTAATGATTTCTGCTTTTACGGGTTCACACATATGTGATCTGAAGTGTTGACACAAAACATTCATTTTTTCTTGTTGTAACCTTTTTGGTATCTTGTATTGCAGCTCATACCAAAGAATCTGCCAAGGCTTTGGCTGACATGATTCAGATAGCGTATCCAGACGCAAAATTAGTTTTTGTGGTTGCTATGGCAAGTGACAAAGACCACCAAGCATTTGCAAGAGAATTACTTGCAGGTACAGTTCTTTAATGGTCTATATATTATTTATTAATTTATTTGCACGATTAAAATAAATGTGAGATTTTTATGTTATTATAGCGAAGCAGCAATTGGATGCTATAATTTTGACGGAAGTTAGCATTGCTGGAGACCGGTACAGGACGGCTTCTTTGTCCTTGTTAAGAGACAGTTGGATCCAAGTTTCTAACGAGTTGGGTATTAAATTATCCGAGTATGGAGGTGAAGAATATGAAGAGTTGCTCAAAAATCAATCAGGTAAATCTGTAGAGCACAGTACTTTACTTTTCAGCAGTGGTTCGGTAGTGGAGTCTATGAGGATTGGGGATACAATACTTAAATCAAAGGGCAGTGACCGACCAGGTCTTTTTGTGGTTACTGGATCGTTGCATATTGTTTCTTCAGTGTTATGCTCCATCTCATGATTGACACTTGGAAAGATTTAGATGTTCTCTTTAATGTTTAACTCTTGCTTACTTGTATACAATTATTAAACTTGAAAGATTTGCATCTAATAACTTAAGTATTTTAAGAGATTTGTAGACAAGTAAATTGCGAAAAATGTATGTAAAGCTATTGTATATAACAAAATGAAGCATGACACCTCTGTTATAGAGGTGTCTACAATATCTAACAATTAATAATAAACTAAGTATTAATAACATTTAATATGTGAGATGCAAATTGAGCAGAGGACAATTCTTTGGTTCTCTGGTGAAGATATTTGTAAGTTAATGTGTGGTGGTGACATAATAAACCGTAAGAGACTGAGCTAAAAGCATACCTTGAATCAAATGTAAATTGGTCTAGAGATGCTTGTGTGTTAGCGAAAGACGTAATCGCTAACACCTATATAGTTGGTGCACAGTTTTTATAAACCGGGCAATGAGTAATAATGCCCTAAAATATCTCAAAATGTGTCTCACTAATAATTGATAGGTTTGTAAAGAAATTTTGAAACCTTAAATTAACATCATAAGCAATCTCAGGCCTACAAGAAGGCTCTTCTACGTTGACTTAAATGTTTTCTCTATTCTGATACCCCCCCCCCCTCTTCCGGCAACAGAACTTTCATAAAAAGAAAAGGTAGTATCCAACACCTTTTGGTTGGTGCCATTATGTGTGTCTTTATAATGCTTTTGATGTAGCTCTGCAAGAGAGGCAGAAAGCAGAGTTACGTTTAGAGTAATGTTTGGAAGAAGAGAAAAGGTGATGGTTTGGATGAAGAAGAAGCTTGCAAATTAAATTAATGAGCCAAATGTTGAATGGGAGGTGGTGAGAGGACTAAGGGGAGGCCACAATATTTTTTGAGAAATACTCAAATCCCATATATATTATAATTAATCTTCATAACTTAAAATAAATAAATAAATAAATAAATATAAATAGCTCAAAAAGATAAAATTGAGGTCTTTATAAGATCCATTGTTATGTGTGTTCGAACTCTTCGTTTATAACAATATAAATCTATCATTAGTAAAAAGTTGTCAAGAAAACTTCATTAAGATAACAACTTATTGTTTTAGCATCTAAAAGTATTCATATTGGAGTCCCTATAATTTTCTTTATCTTCAAAATATAAGGAAAAACATAAAAAGAAAAACCGCTCCATCATATTCTTCATAACTTACAAATACTTTAAGTAGTCAATTACATTTGGAAGACTAGGTGATCTGGTTCAAAACTCACAAATAGAAAAACCTGAGTTGTGCGAGCTTAAGAATTTTGATTTGGATTTGTGTTAATAGGTCTCGAGCTTACAAGGTTTTTTTTAAAGCCATTTGAAGACAAACAATCCCGTTTGCATAGGCGCATGAGTAAACCCGAGAAAAGTGCTTCTAAACATATTGAATTCCTTATAATCGCCCTCCTATCAATGTGAGGCCATTTTTACACCTAGTTTCTTATTTCAAATGCACCCCTTTAAATATTGATATTCTGTTCATCGTAGCTTTATTTTGACACATATAAAACTCTCTTGTTTAAATGACAATTACTTTGAAGTTTGAAGCTCAAGTACTATCAGTATGCGAAGTATTGGATCCGAATTTCTTTGGTTAGACTTGTGTACCATCTTCCTTGGTTATATCGATTTTTGGTTAGACTTTTGTTTAAATGCTTCTTTCTCCTTCACCGCAACAAGTAATTTGTGACATCTTGGAAATCCATGAGCAATACACATCTTAGAGAAGTTAGAAGACTAATAGAAGACCAACTTAGTGGTAAGAACTAGTTTTGTCTTATTAGTTTGTACCTAATAAGATTGTACAATTATGGCTTATGTATAACTTTCATGCATTTGCATTATTAGTCTTAGTTTTTGTAAACGTGACATCATTCTGGGTTAAATGCAATATGATTGTTTATACACGCCCAATTCAATTTAGCTATTCAAGGACCACATAATTGGCCACGATTGGTTCTAGTCCTAACCATTTAGGTTTAATGTGTAGGTTTTAGATTTCGTATTGGCATGGATGTCTTTTAACCGTGTTAAGATAGCTTTCAGATTGAATTATTTCCTTGCTCCTCGTGACTAGAATCAAACCAGGACCTTCTTTATATAAGGGACAAACTATCACAACATTTCGGTTGACGGTTATAAATTAGTATCGATAGTTGAATAAGAAACTATCAATATTAATCTTAATGTTCAACCAAGTTATCATTGTTCCTAGTGATCTTACTACTCATTAGTAGTTATTTACACCTAAAGACTAAATTTTCATGATTAGTTACCAGGGATCTTACTTGTCACTAACGGACCAAGTTGCTTTGACCATAACTACCACTTATGATTAGTACTAACATACTACTGATCATCAGTTACAACTTATGATCATTTTCATAATGTAGACCCACATCACTTTCAAATAGTATTTTATTAAGGTAGCATTTTTTTTCCCATCGTGAGCATCATTCGTTGACCTCTTCTCTGCCCATGGATCCCGCCTGTGGCATTGGTCCCAACCCCCCTTTTGGAACCCCTGCCAAAGGACGATGTCTCTTGAACCCCGGTGTGTTGGTTCCTACACATGCTATCGAACGAACGTGTGCTCCGCACATGCTAATTCGTGTATTTGTTTATTCAGATTTATTCTTAGGTATTAAGTAAATCCCAATTAACCAAAATGACTTAGATAACACTGTGTATCGCCAACATAATGCCCAAGGATAACACACTTTCTTTTACTATTATTGTTTTGTCATATGTGTGATGAGCATATTGAATCTAGTGCAAATGGACTTTTTAAAGTACGTAACACTTCAAAGGTTTAGACATAATCATGTTTCATATTTAGTCAGTTGTGAGTTGTAGGGCTGAAAGTGAACCAGACGTTTGACTGTTTGTTTGGTGGGAACTTCGTTTATGTTTGTCCGTTTAATAAATGAACAGCGCACGGACAAAAAAAATTTGTTCGGTTAGCTTAACGAACAAACACGGGCAAAGGTCACGTTCGTTCAATAGTGTTCATGGACGTCCGTCCAGTAATGCCTGTTTAATAGTGTTGTACATGTTGAAATTCCTTGAAGAATGAAGAATTTGAAGCTTGTTTCTCGTTAAACACCAGAAGTTTATGGATTTTGAAGACCAAAACATTATTTTGATATGATTATGTGTTTGGTTACTATGTTAATTGTTAAGTATCTTTTAATATCATGTGGTGTAATGTTCATTAGTGTTTATGTTAAGTATTTTGATATGTTTATGTTTGTCTGTCCATTGTTCAATAGTGTCCACTGGTATTTGTTTGTCCATTGGTGTCCCTTAGTGTTTGGCTGTCCATTAGTATCTGTTTATAATACCAACGAACGAACACAAACGGAAATAGACAAACTCAATTCCTTAACGAATGGACACACACACGAATTTTCGTTTGGTAGGGGTGCTCATGAACCCTCCGTTAGCCCAACAAAAGCTTAACGACGAACATGAACAAGGTCTCGCCTGGTTTGGTCCGTGCCCGCTTACAGCCCTAGTCACTTGGTTAAACTTATGTGTGCAATTAAATGCTGTAAAGCACAATTTGAAGTGAGCAACTAATCTAACTAGACGATACAAAATGCAAATTTTCATCGCCGTTTGTTGGTTTAGGTAGACATGTGTCAGCCCAAAATCAATAACAACCCTCGAAAACCAAGTCCGGCCTATCATCTTATTCTAGCTTTGATCATAGACGAGTTTCCTCCCTAAACGTTTGGTGTCTACTTACATAAAAACTAATGATGTATACGGCTAAATTTTAAACATCTTAACGCCAATGCATCATTTTTCTTACCTTAAACCGTTACGTTTGTCCTTCGAATTCTATTTGTCCTTCAAATAAGGCTTAATGTTTCCAATCAAAAACTATTAAACTTACAAAAGATAATATATCAACAAATATCCATCGGTCCCATTCACATAAATCGTGTAATTTTCTTGTTTATTCCTTTTGATTTTCAACGTCAAACTCTTTATTGACCTTTTTGCTTGGATGACTTGGAAATTTGAATCCACCAAAACGCAGCGTTTACGACAAGCTAGTCCGATATTTTTAAACCTAAACCCTTTTTTTCTGCTGTCATTTTCTTCATCCAACATTTTGTTGCTGACACTTTAGTATTTGGGACTTATTGCTAATTGTCCTCCACGTGGCAACATTTTAGGCCATCAGGTTTTCATTTTCAGCTATTAGACTTCCTTCAATTTCAAAACACCCCCTTCATTTTCATTATATTCTTTTTGATCCCTTAAAAAACCAAACTTTTAAATATACAACACTTTCATATTGCTTTTTTAGGAATTTCAATTACATTATTTTGATGTTTAAAAAGTTTGATTTTATTTTTGCATACATACTGAAACAAATCAAAACAAAAAGAAAACTTATACAAATACGTACAAACTAAAGGCATGAGCTTTTAAAAAACTTATTGCAAGCTCGACAATTTTTCATGAACCGAGCCTTGTTCCAAGCAAAGCTTCAGATCCTGTATGCTCAAATAGGCACCTAAAAACAAGAAAATAATACATAAACACTTTTTGATGTTCGGTTCGGTGTCCTTTTGTCAGAACAACATAAAACTTAGGCTAAAACTTAACACATTGAAAACTTAAGGGATCAAAATGTATATTATAATAACTTAATGTAGTTTACTTCCCACCTTTAGTTTGGTGTTATATGACCAAGTCCACCTATAAACATTTAAAGATCAAAGTGTCATATTTGCCCTCTTGATAGATTCAATTGGCAACTAATCTAAGCCATATCAAAGGGTAAATCAGTCAGTTAACTTAATGGAATGTTTATACAAAAATTGCAAATTGGCCATGTTGATTAGGAATCGTTTTGTCTTAATAGGAGAATAAAAGAATGTTCAATCAGAACACAACAAACACTATAAACCAACACATAGAAACCTCAGAAATCACAACTAGACCTATACATACAAACATACTACATATGTATGCATGTATATATAGTAACGTATAGGAAGCAAAACAAGAAGATAGAAGAACACTTTTGAGTTCATATCAATATATCATCTCTTAACCATATCCTATAACTCCAATGGAAATCCAATTCCAACGAGGAGGTAATAGAGTGTCGGTTCCAAAACCGAGCAAGGGAAGGGGTAAATTTGGAAACAACAACAACAACAAGTTTATAGGGGTGAGACAAAGGCCTTCAGGAAGATGGGTGGCTGAGATCAAAGACACAACACAAAAGATCCGCATGTGGCTTGGGACGTTTGAGACTGCAGAAGAAGCGGCTCGAGCTTATGATCAGGCGGCTTGTCTTCTTCGTGGCTCAAATACACGAACCAACTTCATAACCTGTGTTTCTCATAACTCCCCACTTGCTTCACGGGTAAGAAACTTACTCAACTCCAAGAAAATGGCCAAAAAGAAAATTCAAGATTCTTCTATTCCCTCAATTCCATGTATCAACGACAGTATCGGTAGCAGTAGCAGTAGCAGTATCAGTAATAGTAGCAGCAGTAGTAGTAATAGTAGACTGAGTAATAGTGGTGAAAAGCTAGAAGAAAATGTTTCTCAATTGTTTGATGATGCCTATAAGCCGGATTTGAGCAACTGCTCGTCTGCAGCGTGTGATTTTTCATGGGGTTTTGGAGGGAAACTTGATCAAAAGTATCCACTGAGTCAACCGGAGTTTGAGTTGCCTAACTCGGGAATGGAACTTTCAGAATTTGAGAGGATGAAAGTAGAAAGACAGATATCGGCTTCGTTGTATGCCATGAATGGAGTTCAAGAGTATATTGAAACAGTTAGTGATCCTAATGAGGGAATATGGGATCTTCCTCCCTTATGTTCTTTGTTTTGTTAGTTTTAATATTTGTAGGATTTGGTTGCGGATTTATAAAAACAATGAACTTTCTGAAAGATGAACTGATGTAAGAAGCAAGAATATCAAGTTGTTGTTCATTTGACTTTTCATGAAGGTTTCCATTGCCATTTTCAACTTAATTTAATCTGCAATAATGAATATCAAGATATTGATGTCTTAGTTTGAATTATTTTGTTTCTCTTGATTATTTAATAAAAAAGAATTACACTTTGAGTAGCTCATTAAACTATGAAAGCTTTCTGATGAATTAGCAAGGAATTCCCATCAAACTATTAATATTAATATATATGTTGGTTATATTTTCATCCCAAGTCCATAAATTACTAGATTTGGGCAAAAATAAATTGTCTATGGGTTCATCTGGATAATCTCAAATCCATCAACGGGCCAAGTTGTGTCTACTTAGTCAACGGGTCAAAACGGGTAACTTTTATAAACTTGCTAACTTAAAATGGCTCAGATGGGTTAGCACCATCTGTGACCTCTCCACCACAGTGACCACTGCCACCACTCCGCCGTTGCTGCCATCAACACCATCTCCACCGCATCGCCACCATTGCTGCCACCACCGCTCTACCACCACCGTCTCCACCTTGTTCGTCCCCACCACCACCGCCACTAGTAGCCAACATAAGAAAATATAGCATGCGATCTGATTTTGATACTTTTTTTTAAAACAACTCATTTCAACCCATCTCCGTTTTGGCCCAAACTAAATTTATGTTTTTTAAAACGACCCGTTTTGGATTGAACCGGATTGATGCATTTTTAAACTAACCCGTTTTGATCTTATCGACCAGAATCCCTTCTGACCGAGAATCTGTTTTGACACATGACCCAAACCCGCCCGACCCACCCAGTTTACCAGGTCTATTTAAATAGTTCAGCTTAATGTTTAAATTTGCTTCTATGTTCTAATATCCTAGTCTCATATGGCTGCTAGGAAAACAACATATATTTTGATTTTAAGGCTGAAAGACCAAGATTAAGGATCACCAGGAAGTGTGTTAACTAACAAACCTCAATCTATTATAGTGTGGAAGTTTCTAAAGTTTGGTGCAATGGCCATATCTCTATATTAAACTATTGTCCACATTTATCAAAGACTTGATTATTCCTAAGGATTAGCACAAAATGAAATGCAAATGGAAACAACTATGTGTAGACAGATGAATATTAGAATAACGATATCTTCAATGGTAGTTGGAGATGAATATTATAATCACTTTTAAGTTGAAAATGTTTAGAAAAACTTACCAGTTACTCTTCTTCTTCTTCTTGTTCCTCTTCAGCATCTTGACCAACTTCCTCATAATCTTTTTCAAGAGCAGCGAGATCTTCACGGGCTTCTGAAAACTCGCCTTCTTCCATGCCTTCACCCACATACCAATGTACAAATGCACGTTTCGCGTACATCAGGTCAAACTTGTGGTCAATCCTATTGAAAACCTCAGAAACAGCTGTGTTGTTGCTTATCATGCAGACTGCACGCCTTGTCTTCGCAAGGTCACCCCCGGGGACCACTGTGGGCGGTTGGTAATTTATTCCACACTTGAAACCAGTTGGACACCTATATTAGAGGTGGTAAAATGATTAGGTTAGACGGTTTGACCCGAAACACTATTTGTCTGGAATTTTCTGATATTGTCTAAATAACTAATGTGTCAACTGTCAAGTATTATTACATTTTTTTGCATAATATGATGGCAACTTGCACAAAAACAACATACATTAGGCAGAATCCATCTCATTTAAAAAAATTAACTTTTCACCTATATGGCTATATATACCATTGAAATTTAAAAAATTTCAATTTGACTTGGTCTTTTATAAAAAGTTAACAAGGTCAAAGTTATCACCACCTCAGCTACCATATCATCATTTTGACCAGGATAAGTTACCAAACCAAATTTGTTGAAACCTTTATTAGGATTTTGGAAAGTTTAATGCTTCAATGGTTATAAATAAAGTCTTTTTACTCAAAGTAGAAATGTGTCTAAAGTAAGCTATTTTTCTATTTAATTTTCCATGAAATTATTTACTGACTGTTATGCAACTAAAAATACACTTTGGACAACTTTCAGTCTGTTTTTAGCCTAATTTTTTAAAATCATTTGACCCATTAAAGATAAAACATAAGCAGCCTTAACATACCAATGGGGGTGGCCTTATGTAAGAATAAATTTTGCATGTTATAACATACCAATCAACAAACTGTACGGTTCGTTTGGTCTTCATAGAACCGACTGCAGTATTAACATCCTTTGGAATAGCATCCCCACGGTACATTAAACAGCAAGCCATATACTTTCCATGTCTGGGATCACACTTAGCCATCATATTAGCAGGCTCAAACACGGCACTTGTGATCTCTGCAATCGAGCTCTGCTCATGGAAGGCCCGTGCAGCAGAGATTACGGGTGCATAAGATGAAAGCATGAAATGGATTCGAGGGTATGGGACCAGGTTCGTTTGGAACTCATTAATATCCACATTAATGGCTCCATCAAACCTCAAGGAAGTGGTTAAAGAAGAGATGGTTTGAGATATTAAACGGTTTAAGTTTCTGTAAGTTGGCCGTTCAATGTCTAAAGCCCTTTTGCATATATCATATATGGCTTCATTGTCTAGCAACACCACCACATCTGTGTGTTCTAACAGGGAATGAGTTGATAGCACACTGTTATACGGCTCCACAACCGCAGTTGACACCTTCAATTCCATAACAAAATCCATCATGTCATTGAGTATATAATAACTATTTGAATATAATTATAATGTGTTAAATACGCCCTGCTTGCGGTGCGCACATATAATGTATATATGTGTGAACCCTTGGATGGGCAAAAGTAAAATTGCACTAATTTTGACGTTATTTTACTAATCACGTGAAAATAACGTTAAAAGTGGCGGAAGGTTAATCAGGCATCATGTGGTGGCGTTGATAGCCGAAAGACAAGGGCACATGCACCAATCAGCCGGTGTCCCGATGATTGAGTGTTATGTGTCTTATGTCCAAGGCTTGATTCAAAACTACTATCGAGCCGGGGGTCTCACCGGAAGCAGCCTCTCTATCCCTATGGGATAGAGGTAAGGATGTCTACATCTTACCCTCCTCAGACCCTACCATAGCATTGCTATTGGTGGGATATACTGAGTACGATGATGATGATGATGATTATAATGTGTTAAATATTATTTTTATAATAACCTGTGGAGATGGAAAGATACTGAAGCCAAGTTTAGGCTTTTTCCCATAGTCAACCGACAAACGTTCCAAAAGCAAGGATCCTAATCCGGAGCCAGTGCCACCACCAACAGCATTAAAAACCATAAATCCTTGCAATCCGGTACAGTTATCAGCTAATTTTCTCACGCGATCAAGACATAGATCAACAATTTCTTTTCCCACTGTCAAACAATAAATACACACATTTTTTTTTATCAAAATCATGATAACGGTTTACATCAAGACAGAAGGCAGACAGGTAACATCCTGCATCACTAGCCCTTTTTGGATAGCAAAACAAAGTCGTACATTTGTATAGTAATATTTAACCTGTATAATGTCCTCTGGCAAAGTTATTAGCTGCATCCTCCTTGCCAGAAATGAGTTGTTCAGGATGAAAGAGTTGCCTGTAGCTTCCGGTCCGGATTTCATCAATAACAGTAGGCTCCAGATCAACAAAGACGGCCCTGGGAACATGTTTACCGGAGCTGGTTTCACTAAAGAAGGTACTGAACGAATCATCTGTAGATCCGCTACCGCCTTCGCTGCAAACGCATTATTTCATCATCATGATCATGAATTAAAACCTATCGAAATTGAAATAGAATCATCAGATCTAATGATACCTTCCTTGCAGGAATCCGTCGTTCTGGATGCCGTGCTCAAGGCAATAGAGCTCCCAGCAGGCATTGCCGACCTGGATGCCGGCCTGGCCGATGTGTATGCTAACGATCTCTCTCATAATTAATTAAAATGTGTTGATGAATAATGTTGAAGAAGATGAAAATGGAAGGAGGAAGATTAATAAAAAAGAGAAGTGTAACGAGAAAAGAGGGAGAGTGAATGGGGCTAACGGTTTCTTCTGCGGAATCCGTTATTTCCATTCGTTGCCGCCAATATTTCTTTTCTTTTCTTTCAAACCCTCCCTTCCCTCACCACCCATTTTATAAATTACTTTACCCATGCTTACTTTCAGGTTAAACCTATCAACAGTTTTGCTAAAGCCACATGAATCGAATCGTAGAGGTCATAGTTGGAATTTGGTTATGGTTAAAATGGGTTTAGGTTGAAATAGGCAACTTGTTGGTTTTCGTCAAAATTTGTTTAGGCAGAGTGGTGAGAAGACTCTAATCGAAGTTATTAATACTATGTCAAATGCTTTGTACAAAAAAAGTATTTGTAATGCACTTTTAATAGGTTTACCTTTAAAATTTTTAAAGAAATTATTTGTTTCAAATAATTCATTGTATTAATTTACACATTAACAAATTTCGTGTAATATACGGGTTTTAAAGCTAGTTATCTATATACCTGTTTAATCCTTTTAATGTGTGTATGTTGTGTATAACTTAATATACTTGGTATTTAATGTCATAACTATAACTTTTGACCACCCACGCAACAATATTTTTGGTTGTTGGTTATCTGGATTTGGCTTACACAATATATTATTAATCTCTTTTTTATTTAACGACTAAATTATTTGCATTTAATAGGGTTTGGACTTGTGACCTCCTGTTTTACACCTTACCGCCCCCATCAAAGTGGAAATGACAATATATTAGCCACATAATAGTTTAATGGTAAAGAAGAAAACACGTGTTAACCAGGAAAGAAAGAAGACAATGCAAGTTGGTATTAGAGAAAACATGAGTACCACGGAAGAAAATAAAATATGAAAGATGAAGATTATGCTGCAACATGTTATACACAAAGATCCATGGTAACTTCTCTTCACATGGGTGACCTTCATTTTAATATATAACTGGACCAACAAAAGACTAATCTAGGTAGAATAAATACGCCCCAATTAAAGGCGGATGTATATACCCTAGTTCGAGTTGATTGCAACCCACTGATACCCCCCCCCCCCAACAGATGCGTTTTTTTACTTAGTAGTGTAAAGTTACGCGTTTCATACGTATTGAGTCTGGCCTTCCGTCGTTTATGATTTATTTTTTTTAATAGGCATTGAGTCCCCCCCCCCCTTTGTGTTTTGTCCAGGCTTTGCCACTTCGGCCACTGAGTTTTGAATTTTATATAGAACGCGTATATAAAATATGAAAGTGAACCCACATATAAATTTTGAGTGAACTAGACAAAGTGGAACCACGGTCTAGTGGTTAACACCTCACCATACTTTTGTGACAACATGGGTTCGATTCCCTCTTTCAGCGAGTTTTTGTTCTTTTTTTCTTTTTCTTACAGATTAAGGGCCGTGTATACGATAGCTGATGTCATAGTTTTGTATGCAAATTTATTTCTAAGAATAGTATAGAGCTAAACATTTTGCTATAATCAAACATAAATAGATTACGGATTTAATGATAAAGTTTTCCTAATAAATTCAGTAATCACTCTTTTCGGTTAATTTTTTTTAACGACTAACAAATATTTTTATTTAACATCAAGGCACAAAATGGCAAGACGCTAACCAACCCAAAACAAAAAAACACCACCAAAAAATTTTCAATTAATAATCATGCTTCACTGTTCCATCAACAACAAAACAAAAAAAAACGCTAATTGTTAGGAGGAGGAAAATACTTCTAGTATAAATGCTTAAATTCAATAAAAAAAAGTGTAGTTCTTTGCATTAAGGAACTATAGTTGTTATTTTCATATTCCAAACTTTTTTTTGCAAAATCTTTAAACTCTAGTACTCAAATTCAAACACATGACAATCAATTACCATCTTAAGATTTTAACCATAACGAACCGTCTAAATAACCCGAATAATAACCTTCTAGAAAAAATTCCTAGATTCGTCACTACTCCCCATTGCAAACCTGATTATAATGAAAAGATACTCGAAAATAAAAAAGAACAACCCTCCCAGTCTAACCTAGTGTTTTTCCTCATATTCTTAATCCAAAGAAAGGACTGCCTTTTGATATCTTCCTTTTTAGGCTGTATGCTATGGTGAGGGGCATCGAAGCCCCTCCATGGTGTCACGTCAACACCTCGTAAAAAACGGGGCATCGAAGCCCGTCCCGCTATGGTTTAATGCCCATTGGGCGCCCCAATATATATATATATATATATATATATATATATATATATATATATATATATATATATATACATATATATATGTGTGTGTGTATGTGAGAGAGGAGAGAGAGAGCCCTCACAGCGCCCATCGTCACAACCACCGTTCCCCCTTCTGCACCCGCTTCAACGGCGCCCCTCGGGGGTGTTCCGCGCCCTCCACGCCCCATCCACCACGCTCATAGCATACAGCCTTATGGTTGTCCGATACCCTTTTACGATTAAAGATTATATGATTCTTTATTTCCACAAGCACTAACAAACTGCAAAGATCACCGCTTGAATTGTTTTCTTTTTGGCATCATATCCACATGTATTGAGAGGTATCTTAAGAGTAGATCACGGACCTCATAAGCAAACACTAGATGAATGGCACACCTGCTACTCACAAATCTAACTAATATATTAAAGCAACACAATTTTGTCAATATGTCCTTCACCTAGGTTGTCCACATAGGCTTCCATATCATCAACCTTTTATAAATCTATTTCCCACATATTCACAATAAAATTTTAATGTGATATTGACTTTTATATTTTTGTAACTTATTAATGTAATTATGATATTAATTATTCTAATTATTGTTAGAATTATAAAACTTATTAAATTTACTAGGTTTAAATTGTTCATCGTTTCTTATTTAAAAGGCACATGCTTCGTTCAAAAATCATAACGCTCCCCATCGTTTGTAACCAGATTCTTCGCCTCATCTATAATCGGTTCTTCATGATTTGTCGGTTTCATAATCCAAACAACATCAAATATGTTCATTCGTCGTTTGCAATTATCGGGTATGATTTATATTTTAGTGTTTAATCGATTTTTATGAAGAACATCATCAACTTGATTCACTGTTATTGGATTTAGGGTTTAACTGTATGATTTTTTTATACTAACGATTAATAGATTTGATATTTAATCTATTCCTATTAATCGATTTATGTTTTAATCTATTTAAGGTTTAAAGGTATGATTTTTTTTTAAATTATCAGTTAATCAATATAATGTTTAATATGTTTGTTACTTAAAATTATGTTTATATATTGTGATTTTTGTTCCTAATACGCCTTTTTCCAAGTTTCACTAATATTAATTTATTTTTATGACCTATCAATTTAAAATTTGAAAATTTTATTATATATGGATAGGAACCTAACTGTTATAATAATTAAAATATTAGTTTATTATATTTAACACATTCCTTTATTTGGTATAATATTAGTTAGATGGTTAATTTATGTTATATTATTTCTTATTTACTGAATTATTTATTTATAAAGTAATTTCTTTTTATGTTATAGGCATAGTTTAATATCTTTTGTAATATCTGCTTATAACAAACTTATGTTAAATATTTGTGTTGATTAAATATGTTTTTTACATTTTATATTGTTTCTTGATAAGTTTTCCACCCGTGTGTAACACGGGTTATTATCCTAGTTTCCATTGAGTTGAAGCCACATAGCATGATATCATAATATGATCCGACTATTCCAGTTCATCACCACAAAATGGGCACCCCTTTGTTTTCCTGATAACTTTCCTTATATATGAGCATCCAGTGTTGCTATTTTGTCCATCTCCATGTTCCACCCGAAAAGATTAGCTTTCAAAGGAACACCTATTCCATTCTTAAACGAAATATGAGGGTACATTACTTTGGTTCCTACATACCATTCGACATGACTTTGTGGAAAAACACTTATTACCATCAGTGGCGGACCCAGGATTTTTTGTCAACGGGGTCCCAACTTTTTCGGTTTACAAAATTTTCAGGTCGGCCGTCATTCGGGTCGGGTCGAGACGAGTAACATAATAAAACACGAAAATTTGGTGTCATTGGAAACGAGTAAGTAGAAAGAATCTAGATTAGAACTAGATAGAACATACATTTTTAATTCATTTATATTCATACTCGAAAAACATAAACGTAAGCTATATATATATATATATATATATATATATATATATATATATATATATATATATATATATATATGGTCTTACATAAATAACCAAGGCATGAAAAACTAACTCTTACACAAATAAATGATTAATTATAATATACATACATATGATAAATAATAAAAGAATATGTAAAACCCATGTTGTTATTATATATGTTAGATGGTGATAATGACCATATGAGAGAAACTAAAAAAAACACAAATACCCTAACTAAATAACTAATATTGACTAGGATATAAAAAAACAACAAAAACTAAGTATGGAGAGGCTTGAACCTGCAACATCTCAAAGAAAAAACAAGGGAATTTCCACTAGACCAGTTTAGCCTTAATAGTATGGGTTCCAAGTATTAATTTTTATGGGGTCCTTACAAAATTTAGTATACCGTTTCTAAGTATTTTTTAAAAAACATTGGTGTCCCGGGTCCCCGATGGGACCTGTGTAGGTCCGCCCCTGATTACCATCCAATGCCCACTTCCAAGTAACGTTGCAAAAAAACAAGGTACCTGATAATAAATCCAAAATGTCCCAAAGTTCTTGAACTTCAAGAGGTGATGAAGGTTCCCTCTCCCAAGACTAAGGTACCCGGTAATAAATCCAAAATGTCCCAACCAACTTATCCCTGCATCGTTATACCTACCTTTCTAAACTGATAGTGATGGGAATTTCAAGTACAATGGAATATCCCCGATCCACACATCCAACTAGAAAGATTATCCTTTCCATTACCCATCATGCCATTCATCAATGAATTTAACAAAGTGTTGTTACAAAGAAACGTCCCGTCAGTTTTTGCAATAATGTTCTACACACCAGTAAGAATCAATTAAACTAGGATGGGATTAATACCTGCAACATTAACTAATATATATTATTTAATGTTCCCCTGCAGTTGGTGTGGAAGAAAACCATACTCTCAAGTTGGAGCAAAAAACAATGAAGATATATGGCAAACATGCAATACAATATCACTTTCTCTCTCTGTTTCACCTATCATCTCAGCGGTTTCTCTCTATTACCAAACATTAAACTCTGATTTTCTATGTTGAGTATCCGATTCGTCTATTGTCGGGTTCATCATCATCATCATCATCGTACTCAGTATATCCCACCAATAGCAATGCTATGGTAGGGTCTGAGGAGGGTAAGATGTAGACAGCCTTACCTCTATCCCATAGGGATAGAGAGGCTGCTTCCGGTGAGACCCCCGGCTCGATTGTAGTTTTGCATCAAGCCTTGGACATAAGGCACATAACACTCAATCATCGGGACACCGGCTGATTGGTGCATGTGCCCTTGTCTTTCGGCTATCAACGCCACCACATGATGCCTGATTAACCTTCCGCCACTTTTAACGTTATTTTCACGTGATTAGTAAAATAACGTCAAAATTAGTGCAATTTTACTTTTGCTCACCCAAGGGTTCACACATATATACATTATATGCGCGCACCGCAAGCAGGGCGTGTCGGGTTCCATTTTGGAATCCTTGGCAAGGGCGATGATGGGGCTGTTACCGGGTTCCATTTTGTAACCCTAGGTGATGGCGGCTGCTGCTATGGTTGTGCCAGAGGTTAGCCAGTGATGTTGTCCACCGTCATTGTTGCAAGGTTCTAGTTTGGAACCCTAGGCAGCGGCTGTCGCAATATTATTATTATTATTATTATTATTATTATTATTGTTGTTGTCATACAAAGTTTATAATTTCCTCTCTATTTTACTGCTCATTTGATATTGTACGCCTTCGGTTGTTCCAGAGGTATAGTGTTCACCGCATGTGGTTCGATTATGACCGTTGACGGGTTCTCATACGACAGTGGTGGAAACTTGCAGTGCCTTATGTCTATTGTGGCGTTAGAGGCGGTGCACATGAGGTGTTCGATGAAATGCATGTGTGTCCGTTTCGGTTTTAGAAAGGCTATTATATTTTTCTAAGCCTATGCATGGTGCACATGATGTGGTTGACAGAATGCTTTGACGACTGTGTTACGTCTTTTGGGTTTACATAGGGCGGTGATGATGACGGAAACTTGCTGTGGTGACTGTGGTGCTTGGAAACAAGCAACCGGAATTGCAGTCATGAATATGATCTGAGCTTAAAGTAGTTGTTAGCTATTAATGAACATATTCGTGTAGATAATATGCAATACATTAATGCTGGTCATTGGAAGGTAATATCATCTATTGTTCTTATATATCTAAAATTCAACACTTTTGAGAAACTATGATTTCTAAACTTCTGTGTTGCTTTCACATAGATAGGGAAATGGGCAGATAGAGGCTAAAGGCGTTAAGCAATCCCCTATGAGAACCATTGATGTCGAGCCCACCGACTTTGTTTGCGATTTCCCCTTTTCCCTTTCTCATACTGTGATTTACTCTTTCAGGCTCCCCTCGATTAAAGGTAACCCTCCTTACCTTGAATGCTTATTATGATTATTTCAAGAACATATAACTTGCTTAATTAGGGCTTTATTACCGATTCAATTAATTCTATCATATATAATATGAAAGATTGTTGCCTTTTTTTTGTCTATGTGATTATTATGATCAACTTAACTTTCATGTTTTGATTGCTTAGCTTAATACAGAAAGCTCTCCCCTTATTGCTCATTCACTGATTTGTGGCTCATTATATAATAGATTCATTAAATACAAGCTTTAAAAAGTCAGCAGCTTAGGCCTTTAGGGGTTATTCCTTATTGCCTACAGTAAGTGTTTACATTTTTTACTTTTGTTTAAATCAGTTATGTGTACTTTTAATTGATTAGATTGTTCCATTTGATGAACAATTAAATGTTGCATTTGTGTCTTTGTGCTTGCATTATGCTTACCCGCTTTCATCATAAGGTTGTGTCACTTAATTATATGTAATGAGTGGAATTTTTAACAAAGGAAATCTAACAGAACCCTTCTTGGATAGGTTCAAGCGACGGAGACCCGAGAATGAAACGACTAATGACTTCTGACTACCGACTAACATGGGCTGCAAACCTTTTGGCTTTTGAATAGGAGTCAATAGCTACTTACAGTTTGTAAACTACTAAAATAGGCAGCACAAGACTAAACTTCTAGACTTTTTAACTAAGTGCAGCTTACAAATGCATTATTAGCCAACCTTAACTCTTTTTGTAAGAACTAAAAATATAGCTTATAGTGGACTATACATATGGCTAAACATTACCTTCGTCAAAACCCAACGCAACGCGCGGGTCTAAATTCTAGTTACATTTATATAATAAAAACGATAAAAAAAATTCATTAATGTTTATTAGATTTCACCAAATTCTAAAATCTAATTAAAATAAAGCATTACAAATACCATTTTTTAAGAGTTACTATATTATAAACATATTTATTATACAGATTAATTAAAATAAATATTAGTAATGAAGGTTTATAAATTGTAACACATTAGTTTTATGTAAAAAGAAAAAAGATACTATCCGACTACTTGTTCATTGCACTTGTTCAGGTGTCTGGTGATGCTAAAATGAAGTACGCTCTAATATTAACATGACAACTCACAAATTTTCTATCTTTTTGTTGTAATCCACATTATCCACTGCAACTTTAGCGCCTAGGGGGCAACCTTCTGTCTGCTTATTAATGTTTAGCGATTCCTTTCCACCTCGATTCCCTTCAATAAACACTTGGATTAAGTTATCTCATTATTGGGTCTTTAAATGTAAATAACTCCGGTCACCGAAGTAGATGAAGGTAAAAACTTTTGCATAGAATATTTATAATCATTTATTATTATTATTGTTATTGTTTTTTAGTTGTTTGAACTTGCATGTGCTGTTGGCGGGTTCCATTTAGATACCCTAGGCGATGGTGATTGTTTATGTCGGTGCCGGATTTGTCTATGTTATAGTAGGCGAGGCGCACGACGGTGATTGTTTATGGCGGTAAGGGATTTGTTTATGTTGTAGCCAGCCGTCTACGGTGGTGGTGGAGTGATGGTAGTAGTTGTTTGTTGTCGTGGGCAATTGTGGAGGGTCTATTGTTGCCGAGTTATGCTTTGGAACCCTAGGTGATGGTGGAGTTGTGGCTGTTGTCTGTTGTGATTGGAATTGTTGGCCGTCTATCGATGCCTTGTTACGATTCGGAACAGATTAGATGAACACATCGCTCATACAAAGAACAGTTAATAGAGTAAATCCATTTTTCCCAGTGAATCACATATTTGTAATCTAAGGGGTTGTTTGGTTGGGTCTGAATAGGCCCATTCAGAGATAAACCTCTTATTCGGACAGATGCATGTATGTTTGGTTTGTTAAAATGGAACCTCTTAATCGCTCATCTTAAAACTTTTACTGAACTATTCAGAGACACAAATACCCTTCACCATCTGCTCTCCCCTTCTTCATCACCAATCTTCAATCATCGATCTTCACTTCTACACCATCGACCACCACCGCCCCCGCCACCGCCACCGGACCTCGCCCCTCACAGCCGGACCTAAACACCATGTTATTTCTGCTCCATCGATTCTATCCTCGTCCCTAACTAGGTTCGATATCTATTTCTGATTCAATTGATTATTAATCAATAATCGATTTCTGATTCCTATCATCTTGGTGAAGAACACATAAGGTAAGAAATTCTTGAACCATCTCCTTTATTTTTTCATAAGTCGTAGGTGGGTTATGGGATTTGAACTAATTTGGAAGAGTTATTGTACTAATTTGCTTAGAAACTTCTTATAACAAGTTTGCATGTGTATAAACTCCTTAATTTGATTATTTATACTGATCTTAGTAAAAATTGAGTTCTAGGGTTGATGTGTCAAAATTGGGGCTTTTGGAAACCTAAAAGTTTGGAGTTAATTGCTTGTAATTTGATAGTGTTTTATGATCCATTGTTATATATACATTATATTAGATTATCATTATAAGAGTTTAATATGATTTTTAACCATGAAAAGGGGCTGCAAGGATTGGGTCGAAATGAGAATCCCAACTATGATTTTCGCAACTTTTGACAGATTTTATTCTGATTTTGTGAAAATCATATAAAATAAACCGAGTGTCCGTTTTGGGTGTTCTTTATATCCTTGGAAAGCTTGTTCAATCTAGTTCATGAAGAATTTTTGAACATAGAAAAATAAGGTCGATTAGTGGGTCAAATCAGTCGGTGAACATAGCTGGACAGAAAGTGTTGCATATGATGTTAATGAACCGTTTATCCTGAATTAAGTGACCAACAGTTGAACAATAGTCGAATAATAGTTGAAAAAT
Organism: Bidens hawaiensis; assembly: GCF_021521415.1. Taxonomy (NCBI): domain Eukaryota; kingdom Viridiplantae; phylum Streptophyta; class Magnoliopsida; order Asterales; family Asteraceae; genus Bidens; species Bidens hawaiensis. Next base: position 17,157 of record NW_027505327.1, on the reverse strand, counting down.
GTGTGACATGTGTGTTATAAGCTTATTAGATCGAAGAACTAGAATAACATGATTCTGACCCGTTAAGTTGTTTAAATGGATTATTGATAACTAGTTCCTAAATTGTAATTGTTTTTATGTTGAACTTTAGTTAAGTTAACACCGTGAAAATACCCCATCTGATTTTGGGCCAAAAATGTAAATTTTAGAAGTTAAAGTGGTAAAAATGCCAAGTCTGGAAGTAGGGGGACTGAAAATGAAAATTTTAAACATCATGCATCTTCGCGTATCGCAAAGATGAAGGCCGAGCAACTTCGTGTATCGCGAAGATGTTGGCATACGATTCAAAGCTTATCCAGTGACGTGGCAACACGTGTCAACATCGGGTTGACATGCAAAATTGCGGCGCCATCATGCAACTTTGCGTATCGCAAACCGCCATAGGCTGCATCTTTGCCTATCGCGAAGATGCATAAATCGCGTCTATAAATAGGCAGCCACGAGTTCAAGCCCAAACCATCCCATTTCACATCCATTTTCACATAGTTAACCTAAGGAAACGTGCCAAGGTATTCCGAGGTTCCGAGAGCTTGATTTCACGCAGAAACGAGGTTTTGAGGTGCTGTTAACGATCTGTTGTGCTGATAAATGAAACACGAGCTGAACTGCTGCTGTTTTCTTGTTTTTACTTCCGTCTAGCCAACTAAGGTAGGATTAAGGTTAAGTTACTTTACGAGTTACTTTATTATATAGTTACTAGAACCTAGTTAAAGGTATAGTCGTTAAATTGTAAAGTTTTCCAAGTAATGTGTTACAAATCAAAGACGTTACTTCCATGTGAAGTAATGTTATCAAAACTATTATTTTGACGGGCACGTAGTAACTGGAAGGGGGATATCATTAGTAGACTCTTCTTGCCTAAGGAAAGTAATTCGTACACATCCCAATCAACCGCGGGAACCGTTTGCTTACCTGGAGAAGTTTACCAACGTGATATCCTTTATTAGGCCAAAGCGTGCTAATCCAAACGTCATATATAAATTTAAAAGTAATTTCATAAAACGACTATAACTATACTAAGGTTAGGTCAGACCTAAGAGTCTGCTGATCAGACCTCGAGTCTGCTGAACTGAATCAGACTTCAAGTCTGCTGATCAGACCTCGAGTCTGCTAAACTGAAACAGTCTTAAAAGTCTACTGAATGAATAATATATACCAACTAGGTACTTATGCATGCCTATTACAAATATAGGTTGATAGCATACTGAGAAGAGAAGTTCTGATATTGTCAACTGATAATACAAGGTGAACACGTTAACCTTTTATGGCCTGAACTAATTCTACTCTTGTAATAGACAGGTTGTTTGTTGCAAAGAGTCTGATAAATGTTTACATGAGATATTATCTCTAAAATCGTTAGAATACAAAATAGATAATAAAAAGCAACTCAGACCGAATACACATGTGTCTGGATCCAAACATAACTGATAATTGCCATACAAAACCAAGTCAGTCATAACCAGTTCTCCAACAGAGTAACATAGCCTAGGGGAAGGTTGTCTCCGAACAGGGGCTATGTACTCGGGGAACCTTTGAATTGTGTGTGTAGGGCAGTGGTACAAATCCCGGGAATGGACAGGCATTCCTGCTGAGATTGTGAATAGAAAACTATATTTGTATTTAACGACTGTTATAAACCGTTTTATCGAGTCAACGTTTCACCAGCATATAGCTGACGTGTTTTTCCCACCTATCAAGGTAATTAGATGCTAGTATTGGATATACAAGGATTGGAGTCATGACGTTAGAAGCTCGCTCGAGATGGCTCTATTTTGAAAATATAAATCCTTGTAATAATAATATAACACTATTTTGTAAACTGGATACTTGGGTATTTAATTCCTGGGTAATTTTTGATAATGTAAATTAATATTTAATCTTTAAGACTTCCGCTAAAATAAACCCGCTACTCTGATTTATTTACAAAACAGGTACCAACTGTTGGTCACACGCCTAGGCCCTGAGTCGGGGTGTGACAGGTTGGTATCAGAGCCATCGATTTCAGCGAATTAGGTATTAATATAATTAGTACCTAAGTTTTAACCATTTATCTGATAAGTAGGGATAAGCTATGATTGTTACTCTACCTATCCCTAAGTTTAGATATATGCAGATGTCATATACAAATTATTACGGACAAAAACGTCGGGTCGCAAGACGGTCGAATCCTGCCCCCGATGTTGAGCCGTCTTGTAGAGCTAGCACAAATTTTGGTCCTAAATGGCCAACTGTATCGGTGAACCCGACTGAACCGGTGTACACAAACCCGGCTGATTTGAATAACTTTAATAACCCAATGAATCCAAACCTGATGAATCAGTTGAACCCTGTTGATCACATAGATCCATATATGGCTTTTGGAAGCCAACCAATATATGCTCCAGGAAGCCCCGAAATTTCAATTGAAATATCAAGTGATACATCGGAAAGTGTTCCGCTGACTGGTACTCCAAATTACTATCCATACGGGGATATAGAAGTACAGAGTAGAGTTAAACAGGAAACAAGTACTGAATCCTCTAGTTGGATGGACTGCCATTCCAACTAGAGTCTGGCATTTTGGATCACCGTCACTAGGTGCCCAAATCATAGCAAGACCAAGTCAAGGACCGATTCATTACTTTGAAGTTCCTGGTTTTCCACCATACCGAGGTCCTATACCAGCTGAATCTGAACAAGCCAATGAGATCTGAGAAACAGCTCGGTTAGTTGAAGAATTTTACACCACAAACATACCCGATGAGGAAATGCAGGCTTATGTAGCAAATCCTCACATGTACCCAAGGGAAACAGCTTACCTTTTTCCGTCAACATCCGCACCCGTAGGATACCCAAACCAACCCAATGCGGTAATGGATGAGTTGAGAAACGAAATGATTAAAAAGAAAAAGATAGGTGACAAGATTATCAAGAAATGCGACAAGATTAAAAGTCTTGTCAAGAAGTGGTCTAGGGACTAGGATAATATAAATGTTGTTGTCTTAAGCATGTTTTATTTTCCGTCCCTTTGTAATATATTGTGAAAGAAATAAAGGAATCGTGTGTACTGTGTATTAAATCTGTGTATTTTATTGAATTACAGAATGTCTGAACAAAGAACACTTGGAAATCAAGGGAGCCAAGCTGATAAAGGCAAAGCTCCTGAAAACAATACTAAATCAATACCGGAAGAATACATTGGGGGTATCCTCGAGATGATAAACGAAGCGGTTACACCACTAATAAAAGATGCTGTAACTCCTTTAATCAAAATGGTTTAAGAACACACAGAAAATTCTAAAAGTTTGGCCAAATCAAAATCTTTGAAACAAGTACAACCGAGTCATAGTGTGTCCGTGCACTCAAAAAGAAAAGAATCAAAGGTGCCAAAAGATGAAAATGAAAAGAAAAATGAAGGTTATGAAAGCTCCACTACTGAGCAAATCCCAAGCAAAAAGGTAAAAGTTAGCATGGGATGTACGTTCAAAGATTTTCAAGTATACAAACCAAAGGAATTCTAAGGAGATAAAGGCGCGATTGTTACACTTTGTTGACTGGAAGAAATGGAGTCTATCGTTATTATCAGTAAATGTACTGAGGAGGAAAGTATCCAGTATTCGTCCCAGATGTTTAAGGGAGAAGCACTGGAATTGTGGAATACATTGATTGAAGTGAAAGGCAGGAAGAATTTATATAACCTTGAGTGGAAAACTTTTAAGGAGTTGATTAAGCAAAAGTTCTGCCCAGTTCACGAAATTGATCAAATTCAAACAAAGCTTTGGAATCACAAAGTTATTGGCACCAACCTCTATAACACCAAGTTCTTGGAATATTGTAGACTTGTACCACACTTGGTCACACCCGAGTATAACAAAGTGACAAGGTATATTTATGGTTTGCCAAAGGAGATTCGTGATCATGTGAGGTCACACATGCCAGCAACCACTGAGTCTGCGATCGAGCTTGCTGGTTATTTGATGGAGAGTATGATCAGGAATAAAGAAGAGGAAAGAAAGGTTGTGGTGGAGAAGAAGAGAGAGAATGATGAGAAGAAGAAGTTTGAACGGGGAAAGGAAAGGTCGAGTGTGTTTAATCGGCCGTTGTGTAAAAATTGTGGTAAGAAGCACGAGGGTATATGTTTGAAGCCTACACCTAAGACTGATGTACGCAAGTTTGATTCGTTTCGACTTGCAATTTCTGTAAGAGGCAAGGACACAAGGAGGAAGATTGTAGGAAGAAGTTGATCGTTTGTTTTGATTGTGGAGAGAGGGGACACTTCAGTGCCGAGTGCACGAAGAAAAACCCAGTTGTTGGAGGCGCCAGTGGTAGTAGTGCCAGAAATGATGGAAAGAAAGGGAATGCGCGTGCATTCATGTTAAACACCCAGAAGGCAGGAGTATTACCAGACAAGATTACTGGTACGTTTCCAACTAATAATGTTTATGCTAGAGTTTTATTCGATTCATGAGCCAATCAAAGTTTTATAGATTATAAGTTCTGTAATCTGTTAAATGAACCTCTAGCTAAATTGAATAATCAATATGAAGTAGAAACCGCTAATGGAAACTTAATCCGAATATCTGAAATATTAAATAGTTATCTTTTTTTAGCTGGGTATGAGTTGCCAGTACAACTATTGCCTATGGAGTTAGCTGGATTTGATGTTATACTAGGAATGGATTGGGTAGCCGCCAACCAAGCCCGTGTATTATGTAATGAGAAAGCCATTGAAATACTGACTCCAAATAAAAAGATTATTCGAATAGCTGGAGACAAAGAATCTGGTAGAATTGGAATCATTTCAAAAATCAAGGCGAGTCATTGTTTAGGTAAAGGTTGCCTTGCTTTTATGGCATACGTTACTAAGGAACTTGAACCTAAGAAAATGGAAGAAGTACCAATCGTTTCTGAATTCAAGGACGTATTCCCTGATGAATTGCCTGGAATCCCACCTGATCGAGAAGTTTAATTCAGAATAGACTTAATTCTGGGAACAGCTCCGATTGCTAAGTCTCCTTATCGACTAGCACCAACCAAAATGAAAAAACTGAAGAAGCAGTTGGATGAGTTATTGGAAAAAGGGTTTATACGACCGAGTTCTTCGCCGTGGGGAGCTCCAATTCTGTTTGTCAAAAAGAAAGATGGGTCAATGAGAATGGGCATTGACTATCGCGAATTGAACAAGGTGACAATCAAGAATCGATATCCACTCCCGAAGATAGATGATTTATTCGATCAACTCCAAGGTGCAAACTACTTTTCAAAGATTGATTTGAGATCTGGATATCATCAATTGAAGGTATAAGAAGATGATACATCAAAGACTGCATTCAGAACAACATACAGACGCTATGATTTCACCGTTATGCCGTTCGGACTCACTAATGCTCCAGCTGCTTCTATGGATATGATGAACCGAGTTTGCAAACCGTACTTAGATAAGTTTGTTATAGTCTTTATTGATGACAATCTTATCTATTCAAAAACAAAGGAAGATCATCAAACTCATCTTAGAACCATACTTGAAACATTGAGGAAGGAGAAGTTGTATGCAAAATTTTTAAAGTGTGAGTTCTGGTTATCTGAAGTGCAATTCCTTGGTCATATTGTGAATAAAAAAGGAATTCAAGTTGATCTGGCCAAGATTGAAGCCATTACGAAATGGGAGAAACCCAAGACCCCGACACAAGTTAGAATTTTTCTGGGGTTAGCAGGTTATTATAGAAGGTTTATTCAGAATTTTTCAAGAATAGCAGTTCCATTGACTTCATTAACCCGAAAATCAGTAAAATTTGAATGGGGACCAAAACAAAAAGAAGCATTTGAAACCCTTAAGCAGAAACTGACAAATGCACCTATTTTAGCCTTACCCGAAGGGCAAGATAACTTTACTGTATACTATGATGCTTCACATACAGGTATGGGGTGTGTTTTGATGCAAGGAAAGAAAGTTATAGCTTATGCTTCAAGGCAGTTAAAAGTTCATGAGAAAAATTACACCACTCATGATCTTGAACTTGGAGCTATAATTTTCGCGTTAAAATTATGGGGACATTATTTATATGGTGTAAAGTTTACTGTTTATACTGATCATAAAAGTTTAAAGCATATATTTGATCAGAAAGAGTTAAACATGAGGCAAAGGCGATGGATGGAAATATTAAATGATTATGATTGTGAAATCATCTATCATGAAGGAAAAGCTAATGTTTTGGCTGATGCTTTGAGCAGAAAGGAACATGATAAGCCGAAAAGAGTACGAGCTCTGAGGTTAGAGCTTAAGATTGATCTATTAACCGAAATTAAAGAAGCTCAGAAGTTCGCAATAGAAGAAAATAATATAAAGGCTGAAAAAGAAAATGGAACAATAGATCAATTAGTTAAAGATAACGATGAAATACTCAGGTTAGGAAAAAGAATCTGGGTATAGATGGTTGGGAACTTACGGGAGAAAATATTGAAAGAAGCTCACAAATCTAAGTATATGATGCATCCGGGAAATGACAAGATGTATCATAATCTTAAGGACGATTATTGGTGGATTGGGATGAAGAAAGAAATTGCACTGTATGTGGCCAAATGTTTAACATGTTCAAAGGTCAAAGCCTATCAAAAGCCGCTAGGTTTGTTGACACAACCTGAGATACCGATATGGAAATGGGACATGATTACTATGGATTTCATAATGAGATTACCAAAGACGTCACGAAAAAATGATGCAATTTGGGTTATTGTTGATAGATTGACCAAATCCGCTCATTTCATTCCTATCCAAGAAACATTTAGCATGGGTAAGTTGGCACAACTGTATGTGGAAAGTATTGTATCATTACACGGCGTACCATTATCTATTATTTCTGACCGAGACAGTCGTTTTACCTCTAATTTTTGGAGAAGTTTTCAAAAGGCAATGGGTACACATTTAAATTTAAGTACTGCTTATCACCCACAAACTAACGGACAAAGCGAGATGACGATTCAAACTTTAGAAGATATGCTTCGTGCTTGTGTTATATATTTAGGTGGTAGTTGGGACACTCACCTATCATTGATGGAATTTTCATACAATAATAGTTATCACACAAGCATACAGATGGCACCCTACGAAGCATTATACGAACGAAAGTGTAGAACGCCTGTATGTTGGTCCAAGATCGGTGGTAACCAATTGTCTGGTCCTGAAATTGTGTAACGAACAACTGATCAAGTAATTCAAATCTGGGAAAGACTAAAAGCAGCACGTGATAGACAAAAGAGTTATGGTGACGTGAGACGAAAACCGCTAGAGTTTAAAGAAGGAGATAAAGTATTACTTAAAGTATCACCTTGGAAAGGCGTGGTTCGTTTTGGGAAGAAGGGTAAATTGAGTCCGCTTTTCGTTGGACCCTTTAAGATTATTGAAAGAATAGGTCCTGTAGCCTATCTATTAGAGTTGCCTGAGGAAATGCAAGGAATCCACGATGTGTTTCACGTATCAAACCTACGTAAATGTTTAGCCGACAAAACACTCACTATGCCTTTAAAAGATGTACAAGTAAATGAAAAACTCAAGTTTGTAGAGGAGCCGATACGAATTGAAGATAGTCAGACCAAGTTCCTTAAGCGTAAAAGATTGAAGTTGGTAAAAGTAAGATGGAATTCCCGACGCGGTCCGGAATTTACTTGGGAACTTGAATCTGAGATGAAAAGAAAGTATCCACATCTCTTTACATAAATCTTAAGGACTAGATTTTTCTAAAGGTGGGGAGGATGTAACATCGTGAAAATACCCCATCTAATTTTGGGCCAAAAATGTAAATTTTAGAAGTTAAAGGGGTAAAAATGCCAAGTCTGGAAGTAGGGGGACTAAAAATGAAAAATTTACACATCATGCATCTTCGCGTATCGCGAAGATGTTGGCACACAATTTAAAGCTTATCCAGTGACGTGGCGACACGTGTCAACACCGGGTTGACATGCAAAATTGCGGCGCCGTCATGCAACTTCGCGTATCGCGAACCGCCGTAGGCTGAACTGCTGCTGTTTTCTTGTTTTTACTTCCGTCTAGCCAACTAAGGTAGGATTAAGGTTAAGTTACTTTACTTGTTAATTTATTATATAGTTACTAGAACCTAATTAAAGGTATAGTCGTTAAATTGTAAAGTTTTCCAAGTAATGTGTTACAAATCAAAGACGTTACTTCTATGTGAAGTAATGTTATCAAAACTATTATTTTGACGGGTACGTAGTAATTGGAAAGGGGATATCATTAGTAGACTCTTCTTGCCTAAGGAAAGTAATTCGTACACATCCCAATCAACCGCGGGACCCGTTTGCTTACCTGGAGAAGTTTACCAACGTGATATCCTTTATTAGGCCAAAGCGTGCTAATCCAAACGTCATATATAAATTTAAAAGTATTTTCATAAAACGACTATAACTATACTAAGGTTAGATCAGACCTAAGAGTCTGCTGATCAAACCTCGAGTCTGCTGAACTGAATCAGACTTCAAGTCTGCTGATCAGACCTCGAGTCTGCTGAACTGAATCAGACTTAAAAGACTGCTGAATGAATAAGATATACCAAGTACTTATGCATGCCTATTACAAATATAGGTTGATAGCATACTGAGAAGAGAAGTTCTGATATTGTCAACTGATAATACAAGGTGAACACGTTAACCTTTTATGGCCTGAACTAATTCTACTCTTGTAATAGACAGGTTGTTTGTTGCAAAGAGTCTGATAAATGTTTACATGAGATATTATCTCTAAAATCGTTAGAATACAAAATAGATAATAAAAAGCAACTTAGACCGAATACACATGTGTCTGGATCCAAACATAACTGATAATTGCCATACAAAACCAAGTCAGTCATAACCAGTTCTCCAACAGAGTAACATAGCCTAGGGGAAGGTTGTCTCCGAATAGGGGCTATGTACTCAGGGAACCTTTAAATTTTGTGTGTAGGGCAGTGGTACAAATCCCGGGAATGGACAGGCATTCCTACTGAGATTGTGAACAGAAAACTATATTTGTAGTTAACGACAGTTATAAACCGTTTTATCGAGTCAACGTTTCACCAGCATATAGCTAACGTGTTTTTCCCACCCATGCAGGTAATTAGATGTTAGTATTGGATATACAAGGGTTGGAGTCATGACGTTAGAAGCTTACTCGAGATGGCTCTATTATGAAAATATAAATCCTTGTATAATAATATAACACTGTTTGTAAACTGGATACTTGGGTATTTAATTCCCGGGTAATTTTTGATAATGTAAATTAATATTTAATCTTTAAGACTTCTGCTAAAATAAACCCACTACTCTGATTTATTTACAAAATAGGTACCAACTGCAGGTCACATGCCTAGGCCCTGAGTCGGGGTGTGACAAGTTGTTACTTTGTATCATGGTTAACTTTATTGGGCTATGATTATGCTGATTAGAAACAAATCCGAGACGTCCGGGGGTGAATGGGAGTTTTAAGATAAATAAAATGAGGTTTAAACCCAAACCGGTTCGGTTCGGTTTGGTTTACCTGAAACCGGTCCCAAACTGGTTTTTTTGTACACTTCTACCCTACACCCCTCTCAGTTTTAAAGCTTAAAGCCCAAGGGTGTAAGGCCCCGTTCCCGGTAACCCTACTTTGGCGTTGATTTTACTCATAAACATAGTTTTAAAATCAGAGTTAACTAAAACTTTCCGCGGAATACTCAAATTTTTATGCATCACATCACAAAACATCAAGTCTTGTCTTAATACATATCATATAATTCAAAATACTTTCATCTCGAGATGCCAGTCTTCTAGTCCCTGCCATGTGCCATCCTCAAGCCAGCTCCTTCAACCTATTTACCTGTGTGCATACTAAAAGTCAGCTACGCTGAGTGAGTTCTAGTTAAGCAGGTAACATACATTTCATTCTTACTCATTTATATACACATATCCGAAGACACATATTACATTCGTTCTTACTTTCTTACTTCCATACATTCATACTTTTCCTTACTTCAGTTCTTTTATACGTACATATCATGCTATATTTTAAAGAGTCTTTCGCCCTATAACCTTCGCAAATATTATTAGGGTCTGCAACCCTTTCATTCTTCGCATATATTATTAGGGTATGCAACCCTTTTATCCATTAAACTATACATATCATACATACCATTTATACATTATACACATCATACATATCATTTCTTCATTAGTTATATTTATTCTCATACACCTTTTCGCACATACGTTTAACTCTTTCTATACCAATCAGGTATATTTATAAACATTCATATGGCATACACTTACCACTTAAGGTAAGTGTATTAACTAATCACATTGAGTATGCACACAGCCCCCGAAAACATAACACAGAAATTGGGCTAGAAACTCACCCGGGTCCTGTTTCTCTCTGAGTTAAGTGCAATACCTTTCCTTAGCTGAGCCTGGCTAACTGTGTAACAATTATAAGTATTAATCAACTACTTCTAAGTCGTCCTTCTAGATTAACGAAACCCTCAACTAACGGGGGTCCGGGGCAGCGCCCCTGGAAGCGGGGTCTAGGGGCGGCAGCCCCTAGCAGGGTCCAAGGGGCAGAGCCCCTGGCTGGGTTAAGCTGGAAGAATTTCACTAACAAAAATGCATCAAAAAATGAATTTCATGAAATTTCGCATGGAAGAATTTTGCATGGAAGAATTTCGCTTTGCATGGAATTTCGCTTCGCATGACTGTGCGATGCGAAAATATCGATTTCGCTTCGCATGGCTGTGCGATGCGAAATTATTGATTTTGCTTTGCAAGGCTGTGCGATGCGAAGATATTGATTTCGCTTCGCATGGTTGTGCGATGCGGAATTATTGATTTCGCTTCGCATGGCTGTGCGATGCGAAATTCCTGCCTTTCGTCGTTTTTACCATTTTAAAGCCATTTTTTTCTCCTTGTTTCTTCTTTAGGACCGATTCTACTCTTTTTATGGGTTTTGGGTCTTACCAACTTTGTATACCCGTGTTTATGAGGTCCGAACATCACCTTTTTGTTATGCAACACACCCGTGAGGTTATAACTCACCAACTTTATGTTTTTCTTACATCTTACCACCCGGTCTACTAAGATATCAGTTTGCTTGTCGGAACCGACCATAAAACTTAACCTTTTTAACCAAAACTCACCTTCGGTTCTCTGGTTCGGTTCAGATCTGGACAAACCCGAAGATCTGGAAGTGTTTCTTGTTGCTTGAAGATGTTAAACACGAGATTCCACCCTTCTTTGGCTCGGATTTAGATTCGGGTTTGTGGGAAAGAAAGTGTGTGTTCTTGAGTGTGTGTGATGGTGGAAAGAAATTGAATGAAGAAGAGGTTGGGGTATATATATAGGGGTCCAAGGGCCCCACCACCCACTTCCTTTTCCAACCAAAACCTTATCCAAACATAAACACGCACACAATTAAACTAACAACACACGGTTAATTATAAACTTTCTGTTTTTTATTATTCTTAGAAAAAGCTGATGTTACAAAGGGCTTAAGTCTAAGCCTTCTCTTTTTTTTTGGCTAGTTTTTGTCGTGTTTGATTTCGTTTTGATGTATACCTTTATACTATGATTCTTATATGTTATAATATTAACTTATGGGTGTTTTGCCTTAGGTAATGTTCATAAACAAGAAGGTGGATGATGATTAAGCGCTCGGACATGTTCACGGGCACACATCTACAAGTCTTTCATCATTGTTGCACCATGAATCTTATTTGGTTTAGTTTTTTTTTCATTGTGCTCACAGTATGTTCGGACATATGATTGGTTGGTTATAATGAAAGTTTGTTTTAAGATGTATTTTAGTTTGTTATAACGAAAGTTTGGTTATTCAGTACATTTAAGAGCTCTGACTAAATAGATATATTTCATTCAGTACTAAATAGTTGAGAGGGCTAAAATAGTCATTCTGCACAGTCATTCAGATGTCCAACCAAACAACACTTACTGGTTCAGCACTTACTAATTCAGAGTCTCTTAATCATTCAGACGTTTTATTGATTCAGCACTTAATGGTTCGAGAATTACCAAACAGCCCCTAAATGTTTGTCAATATGTTGTCATTTTGTATTTTATATTTTTAGATTTTGACTTCGATTAGTGAATATGTTTTATTCAAATTATTAAATTATATTGACTAATTTGATCACCATTATGGTTGACAATAAGAGTATTCCCAGTCGATTCTCTATCTTTATTTTTATAATTAGACTAAAAAGTAAAAACACCATCTTTTCTCTTTCATTTCCAATTAAATTTTTTTATACTTTTATCATTACCTTTTCTCTCTCCTTCACTCACAACCATTTTAAAAAACATTAAAAAATTATAGAGGTGAACACTGTGTTTTTCCAAATTTAACCATGAACAGTAACATTTTCTCTTTCCTACTCTCACAACCACTTTTAACCATCTCTAAAAAATGAAGAACCCCCTCACATAATTTGGAGAACCCATTGAGAATATGGATACTAGTCGGTTTTTCCGGATGACAATATGAACACTGGAATGGAATTGGTTGATGGTTCAAAATGGGTGAAATTGTAGGCGAAGTGGAAGAGCTTGAAGAAGGAAGCACTTCAGATTTATTTGAAGATGGATTTGATAAAACAACAAACATTGTTTGTTCTTGAGGAGGTTAGCGCCATCTTTGTAAATAATCACTGTTATTCTTTTGGTAAATAGCACCTACAACTTTGTTATTATCAACTATGCTTGATCCGCCGCAAAACATAGGTTATGCAGCCCACATAGGTGTGACTGTTTTCTTTCTACAAACAAAACAAAAAAATTACATCAGACTCAGCCGTCGCATTGTGGCGGGTTAACCAACTAGTTATATATAAAATTATCCCATGTAAATGCCTTCAAACTCGTTAAGACAAATGATCTGTGTGTCTTGTAAGAGTAAATCACTTTGTTAAAAGTTTGGAGGATTAAGGTATTCACCTTTCTGATCAGCCGGTGAACTTTTATTGATAACCTTTTAATCGGACTGGTCGGTAAAACTCAGTCGGTGGTAAAACCTAAGCGTTGAGCCGGTAAGTCGACCCGAATTTAGTCGGTTTCGGTGACGTGCGTTATTGTACCGGAATTAAAATCAAAAATAAAACCAGAAAAATTATAAAAACTGAGGTGGACCAATGTGGTGGCGTCAGTCGGTAAATAGAGGGCTGGTAAAACCCGAACGTTGTCGATCCCGGGCTTGAGGTGGTGAGTCTACGGGAATTCAGTCGGTTTCCGTCATGTTTGTTATTATACTGGAACTAAAAAAAAATTGGCGTTTGGTCGGTTTTCGTTACGTTCGTCACGGTGACTAAACTAAAAAAAATTTACGGACCAGTTTGGTGCCGCCAAATGGCCCAATAGGACACTTGCGGCGCCCAACTTCTTATTTGTTATATAGTAATAATTTGAAAGTTAGTAAAAAAATCATCATATTTATTTCTCAATGTATGGTTGTGTGAATTGATTATTTTTTGGCAAGACTTGGTTATCAATTTTGGGACACCTGACAGCGTTAATTGACTGAATTTGTTGAGATTCTTCTTGGTCATTTGGTAAGACTAGATTAGGTATTTAGTAAACGTCTTTCAATTGGGTTTCAACTATTGGTAAAGCGGTCATACTTCCTTCACCTAAAAGAGAACTTAATTTAGCAGTTTTTTTCAAAAGGCATGAATGTAAATAAAAAACATCCCCTGGATAAGCCTCGCGCCCAGGCGGTCTTTGTAATATAAGAGACATCTGACGATAAGCTTGCGTTTGTTTAGAGAGATCATCATAAATGATTAAAGTGGGTCATTCACGGTACATAAAATATTCAGCCAGAGCTGCTCCTGTATAAGGAATGAGGTATTGTAATGTAGCAGGAGAATCCACCGTTTCGGCTACCACATTAGTATATTCTAGGGCTATAAACGAACCGAACGAACACGAACAAGGCCTTGTTCAAGTTTGTTCGTTAAGAAAATAATGTGTTCACGAACGGTTCACTAACACTTGCCGAACGAGATTTTGTGTTTGTGTTCGTTCATTAAGGAAATTAATGTGTTCACGAACGGTTCACGAACACAAACAAACACAAATAAAATCAGCAGAGCCTAGATATTGAGAGCGATGTATTCATCAATGTAAATAATGAAAGCTTGTAAACGAATCGAATGAACACGAACAAGGGCATGTTCGTGTTCGTTCATTTAACTTTAAAAGAACATGGACACTTAATCGAACAAATATTTATGTTAATTTCGTTTATTTAAAAAGGGATATTTGTGTTCATTTGCTTAAAATCTAAACGAACATACATGAACAAATGTAAATGAACACAAACAAACATAAACGAACTTAAATGAACACAAATTAACAAATATAAAACCTTTAAGTAGACGACCTATCTAGATAATATTTAATTATATTCTATTAATACATAAATGAACATAAATAAACAGACATGAACGAACTTAAATAAAACGAACATAAACGAACGTTCATGAACATAAATGAACGAATGGAACATATGTTCATGTTCGTTCGTTTAATTAAATGAACACAATTTTTTTGTTCATGTTCGTTCGTTTATTAAATAAACGAGCATAAACGAACTTCCCACCGAACGATTCACGAAAGTGTACCGAACGTTCGGTTCATTTACAGGCCTAGTATATTCCATCACGCCCCTTTAGTGAGATTTGAATAGTCATCTAACTATTATTATTATTATTATTCCAAATGCATTATGACTTTTTTTTGTAAACAATAGTGTTTATAAGAATAACAATGGATTTAGAAAAAGATTTTTACTTTGCTATAAACTTTTAAAATGGTTGAGCTGTTCTCTTAATTAACCTATATATATATATACTAGATTTTATCCCTCGTATTACGGGGGTTGTTTTATATTTTCGTTTTCAATATTTTATATGTCTATTTGGATTTTAATTTTATTTATCGTAAGAAAGTTAATAATTAATATACTTGAGGTTTGATGATAAAATGATTTCACAAATAGATGATATGTTATAATCTGGTTTAAAAGCTATCTGGGTTTGGTGATACTCATTACCCGTTTATTTTCTTTATTATAAAATTATTTCTTAATTATAAATAATATCTTTTTATAAATAAAATAGAATATTAATTTTTAGTATATCCCTGTTTTATAGGATTTTCATATCAAATATTTTATGAGATTAATTTTTAATATAATGAGATGTTATAACCAGTTTAAGAGCTATCTGGGTTTGGTGAGACCTTTACCTGTGAATTCGGGTCAAATGCGTGAGAAGCCTTCATTTACAAATAAAACAATCTGATGGCTTGAGAGAACGGTTGTTTTATATTTTTCATAAATTGTAATAAATGATATGTTATAGCCCATTTAAAAGCTATCTGGATTTGGTGACCCATGACCCGCTTATGTTTTTTAGTATAAAATAGTTTATTAATTATAAATAATATCTTTTTCTTTTTAAATTGGATATTAAATTTTAGTATATTCCTATTTTATAGGATTTTCACATTAAATAATTGGTAAGATTAATTTTTAATTTAATGAGATTTTATAACCCGTTTAAGAGCTATCTGGTTTTGGTAAGACCCATACTCATGAAGTTGGGTTAAATCAATGAGAGACCTTCATTTAAAAATTAAGCAATCTGGTGGCTCCATAAAAGAGGGGAGCGACCACATCGCGACACGTAGGATTTTAGGGTTTTGGTTTATATATATATATATATATATATATATATATATATATATATATATATATATATATATATATATATATATGGTAAAAGTTGAAAGTATAAGGTGCCTACTGTAAATGTTGAAAGTATGACAAAAAAACATTAAGGTCATACTCCGCAAACACTGAAGAAAGCAGATAAGAATAAGAATAAGATCAATGGGTGGTCTGAAAGCGGTGGCAGTCATCACCGGCGGCGATAACTCCGTCAAAGGATATCTTCAATTCATTCAGGATACCAAAGGTCTCTCTTTACTCTCTCGTTTCACTTGCTGTTTAATTTCCCTAACCTAATTCATTTGTTAAAACAGGGGTAACTCAAGTGCAAGGTAGGATATCAGGGCTGAAACCAGGTCTTCACGGTTTCCATATTCATGCTCTTGGTGATACCACCAATGGCTGCAACTCAACCGGTATTCTTTAACTTATCAATTAAATTTACCTAGGGTTTCTAACTTTTTTACTCAATTTGTTAGGGCCGCATTTTAACCCGTTTAACAAAGATCATGGAGCTCCGTGGGATGATGTACGCCACGCAGGCGATTTGGGGAACATTCTTGCTGGAAATGATGGTCTGTCCTTCCTTCCTTCATTGCCCTAAAACTCTCTAATTTAGGCTCGAGTCGATTCGAGTGTTACAACAGTTTTTATGTGTTTTGCAGGGGTTGCTGAGGTATCAATTCAAGATAAAAATGTATGTATCGTAGTTACAAGTTATAACAGAATTAATCATTTTTATTTTGGAAATTCGTAGTTTTCTTTTACTGTATTCATCATCTGAAATGCTTTCCAGATTCCATTAAGCGGACAGCATTCGATATTGGGGAGGGCGGTTGTTATTCATGCTGACACTGATGATCTGGGGAGAGGTAACAACCCATGGATTATGCAATATTTCATTTGTTTTATACGTTTTTAAGTTAGAATGATATTGAAGCTAGTGAAGGGTTTTTTTAGGAATTTGACTGTGATTTTGATGCTGTAGGCAATCATGAACTTAGCAAGACAACAGGAAATGCAGGTGCTAGAGTTGGTTGTGGTAATTTACTAATCTGCATCTCTTTCTCTTTACTAATGCTAGCAATCTGAAAACGAACCCTGATAGTTTCTAAATTAGTTCAGTTGAGCATATATAATGTGATCCGGATGATTTTATGTTGTTCTGATAGGGGTTGGTTAAACCAATCAGATAATCATCTTCAAAGATGATTAAGATCAGTTGCTCACATTTCTCTGTATGAATGAATGTTCTTGACAGGAACGCTTACGTTTGTTGCGTTGTTATTTGACAGGGGTTATTGGGCTTCAATCTTCGGTGTAAAGCTAGCAATCAGGCTCCTTTATACTTTGTGCAACATAAGCAACATGTATTGTTCTTA
>NW_027505326.1:57500-163967 GCF_021521415.1 Bidens hawaiensis | reverse complement strand
CATTTTGAGCAGTTTTGATCATTGAATTCCATTTTGCACTTGGGTTATTGATATTTACTTCATGTTGTGTTGAAATTTTATCGTTTCAGTATTACAATAGTTGCTTTACTTTTGTTTCTGTTAACATTTTGACTAGTTTTAATCAGTGAATTTTTTCACACTTGTTTTATTGATATATTTGCATCAAATACTGACAATTTTAGCACTTTTATCGCTTAGGAATTTACATTATCAACCTTGGAAAGACCTGGGAGAAGCTGCAAATGGCTGCTAGGGTAATTGTTGCCATTGAGAACCCACAGGACATCATTGTGCAATCTGCTAGACCATATGGTCAGAGAGCCGTGCTCAAGTTTGCCCAGTACACCGGGGCTCATGCCATTGCAGGTCGCCACACTCCTGGTACCTTCACCAATCAGCTTCAAACCTCTTTCAGCGAGCCACGTCTTCTCATATTGACCGACCCACGTACTGATCACCAGGTTTGTATTATTGCTAATCAAGTTCATGCACATGTCTCTGACATCATGATAGATACTTATGAAATTATTATTGTATCTTCACAGCCTATTAAGGAAGCTGCTTTGGGAAACATACCCACCATTGCTTTCTGTGACACTGATTCACCAATGAGATACGTTGACATTGGTATCCCAGCTAACAACAAGGGGAAACACAGCATCGGGTGCTTGTTTTGGCTTCTAGCAAGGATGGTTTTGCAGATGCGAGGTGTGATCAACCAAGGGCATAAGTGGGATGTTATGGTATAAATAAAAAACTTCGGTTTTGTGAATTTTTTATTCATTTGCTTTACCGGAGTTTTATTGAAACCAACTTGTTTTTGCAGGTTGACTTGTTTTTCTACAGGGAACCAGAAGAGGCTAAGGAAGAAGAGGATGAACTGGCTGTTGCCGACTACAAGGATTACGGAGCCGGTGCCATCGGACTTGATGATCAGTGGTCATCCCAGATTCCTGATGCACAATGGTCTGCTGATGTGACACAACCACCAATTGCTGGTGCTCCGGCAGCTGCAGGCGGTTGGGCTGATGCTGATGGTAAGAAAGTAGAAATTTGTATAATGCTTATATTGTTTTGTTACAAATATCTAAATATGTTAGTTTTTGTTTTCTTGTGAATCCAGTATTTGGACTTAAATTTTTATTTTTGTTTTTTCAGCTCCAGTTGCAGCAGGCGATGGATGGGAAGCCGTGGCTGCACCTGTACCGGCCGCTGAAGGTGCTGCTGCTACTGGTTGGAACTGAATTTAATCATGTCAGCTTTATGTTATTTTTGCAATTTTATTTTAAGATCAGAGTACAATGTTTTGAAGAATGAGGATAACTTCATAATTTTAGTTGTTTTTTTGGTACCAGGCAATGTTTTATTGAATCGGATGTTTTAGTTTCTATAAATTTGTGGAACATGCGAATTTTGCCTTGTTTTTTTGCTTCTACTGTTTTTAAGGTTATGGTGGATTTGTTTGGTGATAACATTACAGATTCATTAAAACGTTTTAGCGTGTCGAATGCACTATGTACTTTAACTTGGCGGCTAATAACTATCCGAGTAAACTATGGTTTTCATCTCTTTTGTTTGTCTGAATATGCGGTTTTAGTCCACTATTTTTAAAATCTGTGATTTTCATTCTTGTGGTATCATTTCACTTGAGGGGAAGTTTTGCCCTTTTTCTCCCTAATAAACCCCAACCCTAATTTGCAAGTCCCTTCGCGTGAGGGGTTGAGGTGTATTTGGGAGCCTTTACGTGAGTGGTATGCTGATGGGTTTAACGATAAGACTTAATGGGGTTAGTGGGGTCGGGTTTAATTGCAATTGAAATGAAACCACACGCAATTGCAGATTTAAAACTATTGGATTGAACGACAACCGCAGTTTACTCAAATAGTCCATACACTAGGTTGACAACTGACGTTTTTAATTTACTTTTGTTGTCAAACGACGATCATCATCTAATTGTTGGAAGAATATACTTCTTTGGTTTTGCCTGAGATTGCAACAAAGGTGGGATTGTTATCGGTCAACAAGTCATAGTTTAGATTATTAAAATCTAAAATTTTAGAAAATGAATCTGGTTTTCGACGATAAACATTTTCGAATATAACAGACCAAGGGCATAAACACGTTGGAATCATACGTCTCTCTATTTCTACATCATTGTTTACGGTTTTACTTTCCGTATCGTATAAAGGCCTGATCTTCCTTAAGAGGTGGATCAGCCTCCTTAATATTGCATCTGTTCTTTTTGTGTTTTCTTTGAAGCAACACTACCTCTGTATGGCAGGCCTGTTGAAACCAGTGTTTGAAACCCGGCCCTGCCTGGCCGGTCCGACCGGGATTCGGTCCCTATATCGGCCCGGGTCAGGGTATTTGGGCTGTTTTATAAAAACCCGCTTAAGTTTTGCGGGTGGCGGTCGGTCAGGACCCGGTGATCCGGCGGGTGAACTGGTAAAACCTCTTTTTTTCATTAAATCCAAAACGAAAAGTGCATGCCGAGATTCGAACTTGGGTCATAAGCTTTAATAATTACCCTATGAACAGTGTAAAACATATATAAACATTAAAGTTTATTATTATTATTATTTTTGGTTATTATTATTTTTTATATGTATATGAATTATATATATATATATATAACATATATATTTTAATTATTTATGATGTCATCCGAGCCAAACACTGGTCTGCCCTCCCGGGTCGGTCCGACCTTTGACCCGGTAAGGCGTCGGGGTCGACACCCGGGCCGAGCCTGAAAACATTGGTTGAAACCGTATTTGACATCGAGAACATCCTTGGGGAGCATGGTAGAAGTGAACAAATATATATGAACTTTCTATCGGCACCGACACTAGTCCTAACAGTTCGTTCTGGTCTGGTTTTAAGAACATTGAGTCAAAAGACAATACATAAAAATTCTCAATAGTTTAAAATAATCAATCCTTAATATTCGGGTCCAAAGAGAATATAATAAACCAATTCTGAAAGCTATATACACAACTTAAAGATTCTCAGAACTTGAAACAATTTAAAGAAAACTATTTACAGACATTCAAATTACTCCTTTGTACTTGCACTAGGGCTCTAATCCTTTCATTCATGCTTTTTCGACATTTTTTTCACGGTTAGCATACTTTACTTGTATAGCGGTACGGCTTGTTCTATATCTCTAGTGTTATCATCTTTTGCCATTTATTTCTCCTTTGCAGCCCACAACCTTTGTAGGGGATGACTCAATTCAATGGCCCACGGGTAAGCAAGTCGTTTGTTGTTAGGTTTCGTTGACAAAACTGATCAAGGGAACACAATATCCCCATGGGTCACCCATTCCGCAAATCTATCTGAAAACCCGCCCACAATCGGGCTCCTACCATCCTGCACCCAAGTTAATAATAATAAAAACAAAAGGATATATGGTAATAAAACAGTAAATATAAATCGACAAATAACAATTTGGTGAAATAAGAAAAACCCCGTGAAGGTCACTGGTCCCAGTGGCTAGTACTTAGTAGGGTATTGATGAGGCCCGTGAGTTTGGTAAAAGAAAAAAAAATATAAGAATTCAGTGAAAAGAGAACCAACCTTTAAATTAGTACACATCTCGGAATCACCAGCGACAGTGCAAATTTCATTTACAACATTATCAGATGACTGACCGCCCATCGGGGAGCCTACAACCGTCGACCTGCAGCCAAGAAGTGACGGCAAAGTTAACATAGGGTTTACAAGTGACAAATTATATATAATAGAAAAAACATATGGATAACTAGGGGTGAGCATAACCCGGAACACAACCCACTCTACCCGTTTAACTAAACAGGTTGACCAGCAAGCGACCTGCCAACACGATTGACAACCCTAGATAAAACACATCATGAATTACCTTTCATATGTGTCGTCTTCACATGAATTTCCAGATGATGAAAGCCAATCAATATCAAGAAAATTTGAGTAGTCGAAGGAATCTTTATTGTAAAACATTCGAGCACTGTCGGTGCACTCTTCAGAAGACATTGAGTTTGTATACCTGTACAATTTCTCACATATTTTACAACTTTTTACTACAACTTTTAAATTCACGGTAAAAATTAAGAAAGAAATATATCCGACCTTTGATGAGACGGATCACTTTCAGATTCTTCATTATTTTTAGCAGTTCCAATAGAAGTTCTATCACAGAGAATGTTGTCATCACAAAGCCTGTTGCCAACCGACAATGACCTTTTAATAAGCCTGCATATACATAAAGCATTCGCTTAGTCAGATTTTGTGTGGAAGAAAGATTTTGTATTCCTCTTATCACACTGTCACTTAAAAATGATAAAAGTATCTTCAAATATCTTTATTTATTCATCTATTAATTAATTAATTTTCTTGATGATATCACAAAACAGTACCTAGCTCTTTCGACTGAAAATTTAGAACCTTGGCTACCAACATTGTAATGTTGATCTGAATCCAATTCCCACAGTGCAGGTTTCCCAATTTGTGGCTGATAGTGACCCAGGAACCTGTTTACACATTGACCCAGTTCAAGATTATGCCATTATGGAGAATGCCATGAGTAAATATATGATATTTATTTCACTTACAAATTAATGGCATCTTGCTTTTCAGCATCCATGTATGCATTACTGTAGTAACGTTGTAGCGTTCTAAGGAATTCCTGTGACTGAGTTGCAGCCTTCCATTGACCTCTTCTCTGACAAAATATCTATCTAAAAAAATATAATAAAACATTAAATAACTTAATTACTAATTTATTACGCAGTTTAAAAGTGTAAATTATAATACAAAAGTGATTACAAAAGCATAGTTGTCAATTCAAGAATCATAAACTGTGAATAAGTCAATAAAGTGATAAACCATAGATTTGCTTCAACTTTTTCTGCATATCAAGTTAAATGTCAAAATGATGATGTCGCATGAAGGTAACGTTTGACCATATTGACTTTTTTCTAACATGATGATGATACTTGAAAACCATTTATCTTACGTAAATTACCACAAATCAAGAAAACGAACTTCGATGAAATTTATTTCTGGCATAAAATAAATTGGTTACCCGAAACAGAAATATTACCAAAAAGCTTGCTATAACTTTATGCAATTAGCACTTTTGAGTATGAACATTTTAGTGATGTAAATCAACATTATTATATTATAATGCATTACCTTATTGTGAGCTGCAGAACCACCATACTGTAGTGCTAGAGTGTCACCCATTTTCTCATAAATTCTCATTAAACCATCTGCTAAAGTGGAGTACAGCTCAATATCAGGGGTATCTCTATAACCGATACGATGCAATTGATGACCAAGCGCAACCCAACCATATGCAAATTGAGCAACATTTGTACGA
Organism: Bidens hawaiensis; assembly: GCF_021521415.1. NCBI lineage: Eukaryota > Viridiplantae > Streptophyta > Magnoliopsida > Asterales > Asteraceae > Bidens > Bidens hawaiensis. The sequence goes on along the minus strand of NW_027505326.1, from coordinate 158,590 downwards.
TCCAAACAATCTATGCAGTTTGTTCTTAAGACTCCCGCTTGATATTTAGGAGGCTTGAAACTAACGTTGACAGCATCTTTGTTTTTAGCCTGGACACTGTGATGTTCACCATTATCATCCCAGTGACATGACTCTAGGCATTAATGACACTTGCAGATTCAAAAAGAAAATTAAAACAAACTAGGTGGCTGATTGCAGTGCACGCATATAATGTATATATGTGTGAACCCTCGGGTGGGCAAAAGCGAAATTGCACTAATTTTGACGTTATTTTACCAATATCGTGAAAATAACGTTAAAAGTGGCGGAAGGTTAATCAGGCATCATGTGGTGGCGTTGATAGCCGAAAGACAAGGGTACATGCACCAATCGGTCGGTGTCCCGATGGTTGAGTGTTATGTGTCTTATGTCCAAGGCTTGATGCAAAACTACTATCGAGCCGAGGGTCTCACCGGAAGCAGCCTCTCTATCCCTATGGGGTAGAGGTAAGGCTGTCTACATCTTACCCTCCTCAGACCCTACTATAGCTTTGCTATTGGTGGGATATACTGAGTACGATGATGATGATGATGATGAGGTGGCTGATTGCAGTGTTTATTGAATTAGTAAATTAATGTACTACATAAAGATAGTGTATTTATTTATTTCGATTTTGAATTGAGTCTTTACATAAAACAGCAAGATTTTTGAATTGTAATATTGAAACTGAGAGCAAACGTTTTATTTTAAATGAAGTCACAATTCCAGAAAGGAGCATCAACTGTAAACAGTCATTTAGAATATAAAATTTATTAAAGGTTAAAAACTCAATTTTTAAAGCTAGAACTTCAGCCCAATTAAGTTACGTTCCAAAGATTATTAAAGTAATGTAAAAAGATAAGGTGCATTTAAGAAGTAAGCTCGCCTCTAAACACAATAAAGTTATCAATTCTTTTTATCATTTGGCAGTGTGTAAAACACAGGAAATGACAATAGATTTGTCCTTTATTAGTATATGTCATAGCTAAGAGCCAAGTATGCACGTTGATGACTTAGAAAACTTCGTAGACTTATTTACAACAATTTTACTCAATGAAAGTAAAAAACCTTTGATTGTAAAGGTTGAAAAAACATGTAAAAGTCAAAAGCTTGCCAAAAATTTTCAATTAAATAAACGGACTAGAAGAAACATCTAAAAACAGTTAAGTTGAAGTCCAATTAAGTTTTCCGCTAGTACAACAACAAAAACTAGTATCTGCATAGTTAGAGTTTGCATTTGGCTTTACCTCGAACAGTTTAACAGCTCTTGGGACCCTGAATTTGGGATTACTTGACAATAAAAGAAGCCAGTTAGATTCAATGCATAAGTAGCTACTTTCCCCAAAAGTACCAACACATTTGTAGATTTGCTGAAAAATCAAAGATTGAAAAAAAAAAGTCAACACCAGATTAATTCCAGAAAACATAGTAGGCGCAGAGTACAACATACTTTCTAGAATGCTTGCTTAAATCCCAATGAAGAAACTTTAAACGCTTTTCCACAGGCAAATCTTTATTAATCAACTCAATAGCGTGAGCAAATTCCTCACGAAGAAGGGATTCCCGGGGTTTCTTTTCTTTAGTCTGCAAAACCACACAATGATTAGATATTAATAAGAAACACACTGCAGATAACTGAAACATATTTACCTTTATCAGATTCAAAATTATAATAGGATTTCCGTATCTCTTGGTAAGATTCTCAAAGTGAAGTCTGGTGGCCTCATATTTGGGGTCCTTCTTTGACACTACAAGGATAAGCAATGCTTAAACCAAATGAACTAGAAAATTATAATCAAACAATTCATTATATATTGTCTTACATATTATGTCAGGCTTAACATTTATTTTTGAAGTTTCTTGGGACCAAAACAAGGGTATTGAACCCCTGTTCTGAACAACAGAGCTTATTTGCACAGGACATCCTTCAGGTAAATCTTCAAATACAATCTGTTTTGTTTCAACATCATTGGCAACACGGCCCTTCTCATTTACCCCTCGTTTTAAATATCTAAAAACAGTAGATATTAAAATTTATTAGCAAAAAAAGCATCTTATTTTTGCTTCATAAATCAATGGTAATAGTCTCATCAATAGTATCATCAAACCTGGTTCCAGCATAATGGCGAGACCGTCTAGCAATGAGGGTCAACTTGAAATCTTTTTCACCTGTTGAAACTTTGACCTGAATTTTGGTGGGGAAAATTCATATATCATTTAGGCGATTATACTTGGCTTTAAAAGTATGCTAGCATTATATACCATTTTTAATGAAACAATGAATGCTAAATATACCTGTTTGAAGAAGCCATACACTAGTTGCACTGTCCAGAGATTATTCCTCAGCTGATTGTGAATCGTGCTAGTTAAAAACTCATTCCAAACAAACATAGTTTCATTTCCTGTCTTGTGGGGGGATAAATTATTTTGAAAACTATGCATAATACGGTACGAGTAGCTGAAATAGAAGTCCTTTGTAAGATCCACCGAGCATAGGAGCTTTTTATATCTAGTCAACGCAGTCAAAACATCATCTCAAAGTCAACAATTATTATAACCGAATGCATAGAAATATAAATTAAACAAAAAATGCCAACCTGTAATGTAGAAAATACATTCACATTAAAACCCTAACAACAACAGTTTAAATTAACATCACAACAATCATAATGCTAGAGAAGAATCGTAAAAGCAAGAGCTAAATATGTCACATAAATCTGTCATTAACAATCTTATGCATAAGGATGCATACGAATATTGAATAAAAAGTAGTTCTGACTTAATAATACCAAAAGTACATTTTACATTTACACGCAGAATTGACAAAAACCTGTTTTCATTCTTAGAGTAAGCCACACTTGGTTGAACAGTAGAATTGGGAATTGGTAAGACCTCGCTCTTGGTAATTGCATAAATTGCATGACCACATATTACACCAATTTTCCGTCTTTCTGTAATAAGCAGCATATAATAAGGTCCCAAAATCTTTACGAATCCTAAAATCAGAACATCAATAAAACTGTGAGAATAAATTATTGTAGTAAATGCCCATCCTTTTAAAACATCAAAATAGAGCATACCAACAATCCCGTAACAAGTGCAAACTAATCTAAGCCCTCCTGTAGACTTATTTCCATCATGTATACGCTTTAGAAGATCACAATATTCAATTTCAGTGTATGTCGTGGGATCTTCAGTAATATTTAGCTCAGCAGGTTCCGTCCTGTCAATCTTTAACACCCTCCAAACTGATCTATTCTTACTGCTTCCAACCATATAAAAGTTCTGTAAAAGATGCAAAAGATTGCTAATGGTCAACAATGTGCCTACCAATCAGTCATCACACAATAATGTGATCAAGTTTAAACCATAGTTATCAAATGCGCTAGGTGCATAGGCCTCGCCTAGAGCCTAGGCGCAAAAAAAGTGAGGGACTGAAAAAAAAAGTGCACAATGAAATAGTAGGGAACTAGGGCATGTGACAAATTCGAGAGTGTGGTACGACTAAAAATCAAAATTAAATTAAAGAATTTAGAAAGACATTCTTGAAAAAAAAATGGCGTTAAGCTAGATTTAGATTTATTTTCTATTCAAGTTGAACTGACTAACAAATTGATTTGCTATCCAAATGGATGGATCATTGTATAAGCATAAATTTCTTACAAGCACCTTATGATCACTCAAGTGATGTCAATATCTCTGTCTGACACCATGTAAGCAGTGAACCTTAAGGTAGGGCCAATAAAACCTTAATGATTTAAGGTAAATCAAGAATTTTCACTACTATCCCATGCACACTCCCAAGCGCGTGTATCAATAAATAACAGCGCACCAGGTGTTGGGATGTAGGCTTCGGGCCGTTATCGGTCAAGCCAATTAGAAGAAGGATACCGGCGGGTTTGGCCGGCCCTAGCAAGCCCCAGGCCCAGTTGGTTATCTTACTGACTAAGTTACCAAGATATTAACCCTAATTATGTTTCCTATAATCGATAATTGTACTTGTAAACGATTATCACTCAATAAAACTTAAACCTTAGCTGTCGCCCATGGACGTAGGTCACTCCGGACCGAGCCACGCTAAATCTCTTGAGTTCTTTTCCTTTACTATTCTCGGTAAATCAATCACATAAATCTTAATCTCGATTGATCTGCATACATCCTTACATCAACTAATATATACTCAATTACATGTAACCTATTTTCAACAAACTTACAACACAAACCATAACATCATATAAATCAAGCATATGAGAACTCATATTGAAAAGACCTAGGTTTGATTTTTGCTTGAGGAGATTGAAACGACCTAGGTTTGATTTCAGATTATTTACCAGTCTGCAGAAGTTAAAAAAAACAAACAGCCTTCTTATCTTCTTATTACAGACTACTAACCTTTGGTCCACCTCTTCTTCTACAGAGGTCTGTATAGATGTAGTCCGCAGACGACGGACATTTTACCTCTTAAAAAACAAACTGCACATAACCTCTCGTGTTATTTTCGTTTATTGTTCTCGGTTGTTCGTGTGATCTAAACCTAACACCAAGCATACACAAAAACCACAACAATTCAGCAAATATATTCCTACACATATGATGTCATAAAATGAAAACTAATAGCAGCAAAGGTTAATGTTAATCCTAATCTCACACGTCATCGAGAACTCGTTTACACTCACTCAATCCGCATACATCCTAACAGGCTAACATCAACTAATATTAGCTTAATTACACGTAACCTAATTCTAACAAGTCTATAATTCAAAGCATAACATCATATAACATTATAATTAAAGCAATATATATACAGTAATCATACAGAGCGAGTTTCGTAGAGTCTGAATTTCTGCAAATAATCATTGCTAGCTTTCGGAACCTCCGTGATCCAATCCTGCTGATCAATCTCTGACGTCATTGTTCCGTCAGAAACCCTAATTTAGAGCGGAATTAGGCCGTGGTAAACCCTAATTTTGGTACTCTGTGCATATTATTCGCTGAACTAAAAGCTGAAATTAAATTATTATACAAATGATTCAACACTGTATAGATCAGAAAACGAGATAACTATACGGCGACTGTGTGCAGATAATAATAATAATAATAATAATAATAATAATAATAATAATAATAATAATAATAATAATAATAAAATAATGATAACAAAATATGATGAAATAAACAAAAAGGTGTGCTGTTAATCCGTTATATGCTATTGTAATGGTTTAACGGCCTACGCCCATGGGTTTCAAGCGGGCGATCCGATTATCTCGGGTTATGAAAGTTATGGGCCGAATCTACAAACCGAATTTGCGGGATTTGAGGGTGTGGGCCCGGGGTCTGCATTGATCGACTTGGGTCGGTTTTGCTTTAAAATCACAACTGTGACTATAAACAAAATGACAGTTAATGGATAACTACAATTAGTTAACAAGGCCATCTAAAAGTACCGTTAAAAGTTTTTAAACTGAAGGTGAAAATTTTTTTGAGTCTTGTATGAGTTAAGTAATTGGGTTTAAACATTAATATTAAAAAAAATTCTGACCGGGGTCCGTCGACCACTCGACCCTGCCAGTTGGTTATGGCTGTTTTGGTTAATCAATTTTAAATGTTATGGTTGGTCGGTTATGGGTTAGTTAACTCTGAATTTGAACCTAGTTAAGAATAACTTAAAAAAAATATAATTGTACACTATTTTGGTCAGAAAAATTGGACTTGAAATACCTATAATTTTACCACGTAAAAAAATACCTGTAGTTGGTTTGGTTCAGTTCGGTTTTAATGAGTATGGAAACTGATCCACTATTGTTAGTAATTCAAATTAGTTTTCAAATCTTCTTTGAATTGGAATTCAGTTTTAAACTAGTCGTAGTTTTAAATTCTAATAAACCGAAAACTGACTTGTTAAAATACCTTAGTTATGTAGATTATATTACTATAGCCTATTCGTTTTTTAAGGTACAGAGATTCCAAATTCCAATTCCCTTTTTGTTACTATTTCTCAAGGGAAAGGTTAGCCTAACTTCTTCTTAATCATCAACCCCATATAATCATCATATTTTTATCCATCATTAATATAGAAACAGATATTACACTATCAAAAATATTTTTGCTTAAAAATAGATTAAATTGTTACCCTGTAAATTGTGGGTCTTTCGTATTGTGGCTGACCCTGATCATGCTGTTAGGGTACTATAAAATTGAATGTTGAAAAAAAATACATTTAAAAAGTGAAAAGGATATAAAATGCAAGAAGTGAAGGTGATAGTAATGCAAAGCATTTGATCCAACATTAGGACCTGACTCGATGGGTGACCCGTAAAGAGACGGAGTTATTATAGATTTATTTAAAATAAAATTCCCTTAATTTTGGATAGCATTTATTTGTTTTCTTTTTATGTGTAACCGTCTTTATTATTTAAAAATGTTTTGGTCAATAGAAATAAACAGTTTTTGTAAAAAATATAGTTATTGAACCTTTTGGTTCGTCTTTAACTATCGGTTAGATGAAGTCTGTCTTCATTATTTAAGAATGTTTAGGTCCATAGGAATAAACAGTTTTTGTAAAAAACATAGTTCTTGAACCTTTTATTTCGTCTTTAACTTTCGGTTAGATGAAGTCTATGAATTAATCATTTGTTTTTAAGCCATTTGAGTATTACTGTTAAATCGGTATAAGAAAATTGATGGGCTGGTTTGAAAAATAATTGGAAGCATTGCGTAGCCTTGTCTTATGTCATGTGAAGATAAAATAGTATATCTTGTTATCTATAAATACATAGCAATTGCATGAAAAGTAACAAATACCTATTCTAATCGACTCAAGGCAACCAACTTTTTACTCTCATTTATAATCCAATCTATATTAATTTTTTATTACATATATATGATTTAGTTTTTAATTTTTCCTATAAAATTTATTATAAGTAATAAAAATATTTATTTTCTTTAAACAAAATTATTTTTAGATTTTAAAAGAGTAAACATTTAAATTTTATTTTGAAGCCAATAATTTATTTACGATTTATAATGAAAAAAATACAAGAAAGAAAGAAAAACTTACAAACTCATATTAGAAAAATACATATTCTTAATAGTATTCCGTTTATAATAAAATTTTTATACTGAAATGTTAAAAAAACCAAAAAACAAAAGAAAACAAGATTGTGTTTTTAAATATTTGTTTATTTTTGTTTTTTGTAATTGATCAAAATGCAATATACTTTGATGAAAAAGCAATGTTTACATCGAAACAGAAGACAAATAGATAACAAGATGCGTCGCTACGTTTTTTTATTATTGTTTATTGCTCATTGTTCTTTTGTATCTTTCTTATCATAGTTGGAACAATAAAAACACATCTAATTGAATTCACCAATTTGTGCTGATGTGGCTTTTAGGGAAATTGGCAAAAACCGCCCCCTTAAATTGGGGCCAACATTGGTGAAAGTTGTGAGGGAATTCCACTGATACTTTCAGCGTCCAAATCCACTTCTTTTCCAACAAAACTTTATTTTATTAATTACTTTAATAATATAAAACTATTATTTTATTTTGAAAGGGAGATTGATGAATTTGAAATTATTTTCTTGATAAGAGTGAAAGAGAGTGTATGTGGAATGAGGTGTCATGTTACACCCTATTGTCTAATTCTAATGTTTCATTATTCAAATGACACAATGCCCAAACAACTACACACATACATATAAATGTCTTTGGGTTTGTTTTGTCTACAACTATTTACAAGGTTGTTTCATGTCAGATCAATTATTTAACTGCTAAGATGGTTTCTCCCACCATCTCTTCATAAGACATAAATCATAGTTAGTTGACTTTACCACCATCTCTTCATAAGACATAAATTATGGTTAGTTCACTTTACCACCATCTCTAACTTGAAGCAGACTCCTTTCAAGAAGATGAACAATATCTTGTTTTCCTCTGCAAATTTCAAATTCCATCATAAGTTCATATAAAATCATCGGTGACAATTATGACTCGTTTATCGAGAAATTGATATGGTAAAAAGATTTTACTTATGGGTAATTCGGATCTAGTTAAATTATACAACGTGCCAAATTGGTCTTTATAAAACTTACTAACTTTAAAAGAGTCCAAATCAACGAACACCACCCGTTTGCTTATGGGTAAATTCTGGTCTTTTAAAGTTATATGACAAGTCAATTCAGCTTTACTAAAATTATATAACGTGTCAATTTACGTTGACTTAAATCATATGACAGGTTCATTTGGGATCGATTATAAAACTTGTTAACTTAAAAACTAATGTCCAAATCGACAAATACCAATTACCAAGTGTCACATGTAAAAAGATTAATTTTGAAAAGAAAATTTACCTTTGATGACACGAAAATCTTGTAACACCCGGATGTGGGCGAGGCCCTTCATCGTATCCTTCACATGTGATCTCTCCTTGATCATCCAAATAACAAACTATGCCTCTAGATTGATCTTCAAAAACCTGTCCAAGAACAAAGCTTGGCTTGTATAAGTTGTAGTTGGATGGAAGAATAAGATGAAAAAAAGAGGGTACAAGAGAAAAAAACATACCTTTTGTATCTTGATGGGTGATCCGACCCGAATGAGAGATGAAGATGTGTTTTGTGAATCTTGTTTTGCAAGCATTAACACCTTTTTTGATATTGTTGATGATGTTTTCTTGATGGGATTAAGGCTAGGATGAAGTAAGAACAAGGGTGATGAAATGATACTTGTAGCCATAATTTGATGTTGCTTATGAAAATATTTGAAAGAAACTAAGAAAGAATATATTGTGCTTATGCTATATATCAGAAAATAAATAGTCTTCTAATTCATTTGTAGCGGTTTGCCATCATTAGAGTAGGTTTTAAGGATTGGAGGATTCATAGTTGTTTATTAGCCTAAGGTGTATATTAAGCATCTTTACTTTATTGGGGGTGGGGTATGGGAGAGAAGATTTATTCGTATAAAATTACTTCATGCATCATAAGACTTATCGTGTATTGTTATATTAAATGTTTGTAATATTATTTGTTTGTACATTTACGGACCGGTGTTATATTATATGGTCGAAAATATTACTCGTTATAAATATGAGGACCGGGTAAATAAAATGATGGATTCAAGATATTTGTTACACATATTGGCAACGGGTCAGATCAAACAAATATGATTACATTAAATCATACTAAAAATAATTTTTTTAAGCCAAACTAATAAAATTCAAAAAAATATCACACAAAATTACTTAGTGGGGGGCATAGTATCTTTGAATTAACTCGATCCAAGTTACGAATTTAAAGCCTTTTCGTGTATTTCGGTTTTGTTCAACAATCCATCGTTATTTCGAATTTAGTCTAGTTTGAATTCGATCTACCTTCCAAAGATGCCAATATAATAAGAGATTGGAATAATCAAAGCAACCATAGAATTAATTCTATATGCATGAGTGGATGAATAGAAGGATTAATTTTTTTTTTTTATTTTTTGTTGGCATAATTAGCAAATGTAGGTAGTACAAGGGAAATAAGTTGAATTATTGGATGGGAAATAGTATTGGTAATTAAGAATGATGGATGGAGTAGGGTGGCTTATCTTCATAAAGTTGATGTTGATGTTTTTAATTTAAAACAATAGTTTTTTAAATACCATAAAATTAATCTGGTGGCTCTAAATTAATAATCGTTTAATAATATCCACTTGCGAATCACATTCCAATTTCGTAATTAGTTTAGCTTGTGAGACTAAGGGTCAGCATTATGGAGTAATAGAATAGACAAGAGAATGGAATGGATGAGGGAATGGAATGAATAAAGAAATGAAATGGATCATTATCATTCCATTATCTTGTTTGATTACCATCTAGAAAACTAAAAATGAAATGAATAATTAATTAATGTTGTTAATTAGGCAAAAAAAAAAGAGGGAAAAAAATAAATTGGAGGTAAGCGGTGGTGAGCGATGGTGGCGAGAGTGGGAGGCGATTGGTGATGGAGGTTGGCGGTGGCAGGTGGTGTGGCGGTGGTGGTGATTGGCGGTAACGACAGGGGCAGTGGTGGGTATTAGCGGTGGTGGTAGTGGGAGGTGGTGGTTGTGGATGGTTAATGTTGTGGCGGTAGTCGGCGGCGACGGCAGTGGTCAGAGGCGACGACGGTGGTCGACGACGGAGGGGGTGGGCTGGTGGTGGAGGTGGCGTTGGTGGTAGGTGGCGGTGGTGATGGTGATGGTGATCGATGGTAATAGTGGGAGGGTGGTGGAGATGAGTAGGGTGAAAGAGGGGATAGAATGAAAAAAAACAAGGGGGGTGGATGGAATGAATTTAAGGTGTTTTAGAGGGAATGGAATGGACAAGGTAATGAGTGATTCCATTTTTTAGCCAACCAGACGCACATTTTTTCATCCCTTCGTAAAGTCCATTCCATTCCACATTCCATTCCTGCATACCAAACGCTTCCTAAAGTCAAAAAAGAAAAAGTTACTTTTTTCATTCTTTTATCTTGATGTAACATAAATTATATATTTAACTAGTGTTTTACCCGATGCGTTGCGCCAGGCAGGTCTGATAATACGCCGGGTAGGGGATCTTTTTATATAACCGTCCCGTCGCTTTGCAGTGGTGCACGAATATATGGGTTTGGTTGATTAACTATTTAAAACGGCATTTATTCGGTCGTAAAACGCGGACGTTGGTAAAACCCGGGCGTCCTGGGGTGTAAAAACTAAGCGTTACGGCGGCAAGTCGACGCAAATTTGGTCAGTTTCAGTTACGTTCGTTAAAACCTAGGTTTTGATAAAAACCGAGTGCTGTCAGTTCCGGCCTCGAGCGTGCAGCGGTGAATTGACACAAATAGCAGTTTAATTATCAACTTTAAAAAAATCCAAAAAGATGGACCATTAAGGTGTTGCTACTTGGCCCAATAGGGACTTAGAGGCACCAAAACTCCTAAGACCCCTCGCTATGGGGTGCGGAGAAGGGGGCGCGGATGAGGGGGGGGGGGGGCTTGGAACGGCCGACGCAGAAGAGGAAAAGGTGGGCCCTCACACACACACACATACATATAGGGATGGGCAAATTCAGTACTGGTACCGGTTGGTACGGGTACCGTACCGTTACCGGTACCGATTTGGTACCGTCGGTACCAAATCGGTACCAAAATTTTAAGTCTCGGTACCGGTACCGGTATCTCCCGATTTTTTTACCTTTGGTACCGGTACCGAACCGAAGATTTCGGTACTGATGTTCGGTTTATTTGTCCATATTTATGTGTGTTAACTTACCCGTTTACTCGTTTAGTTTAGGAACTATGGTACTTCATACATGTTTATTGTGTTTCAGGTCACAGGTACTTAACGCGCTTGATTTGGACCTGTACGAGCATGGAATGAAGACCGGGGATGTCCAGCACGCTTACCGAGGCACTCATGTGGATTTGCTGACTGAAGTGACCCATTGCATAGCGCGATGGGTGTGGGAGGCAGGGCATCGCGCTACGCGATGCCCTTGATTTAATGATGCTTTTTGGTCCATCGCATAACGCGATGGACTAGAGGAGGGGACCATCGCGCTACGCGATGGTCCGCACATACGGGAAAGTTAGGGTTTGCATGTTATATTCGTTTTGACGACCGTAGACACTATTCTCCACCTTCCAGGCGATTTTCAGAGCAGAAGAGAGAGCCCCCATCACTTCCAATCATCTCTAAGCATCATACATGGCCTACCTCATCATAACCGAGGCCCGAGAGATGCCGATGCGCGGCTAGTTCCTTCGAGTCATACCTGGGATGTAGAGTATTGTATCTTTCAGTTTTTCTCAGGTATTAAGAACGAATTGATTGTAACTATCTTTGATGTTAATCTATAAGTATTGATGTCTAGTATTATTGTGCACAACGTCAGTTTAGGTTTATTTCGATCGGAACGATTAGTGTGCTAGTTGCTATGATAATTGCTTGTAGGATTGTTTTGACTTGTTAATTGCAAGAAAGCATACATTTGCCCTTAGTTGAGTCACACTGGCAGGGACCGTTTGATAACTAGTGCCGTGTGTTAGCGAGCGTGAATGCCTAAGGTTTAACCGGTTAGTCAGTCTGTAGTTGACACAAGATAGTTTATCTGTTAAGTTGCATGAGTTTGTTGTTAGGTTACGTACTTGGATTCTCGGGTGTGATTTGCTTTGTTGATTGATTGAATATTTGATTATTTGTTTAGCTATTATAAAACCAACTTGTTTGCTAGTGTGATCAGCACTTTAATTGAATTACTTCATAATGTTCGGAATCGTTTACACTTTACACTGACCACATACTCCTCGTGGTTCGACACCCTACTTACCCTAGATTTCTTAGGTGATTAGGACCTTGATTTAATTGTTTTTGACTAGATAGCGACAGTCTAGCATCAGGTACCGGTACCGGTTCCAAAAATTGTTGATTTTCTGGATCGGGACCGGTCGGTACCGATACGGTCCCGATCTTATCCCTACATACATATGTATGTATGTATGGGGATTGGGGTAAGGTTAAAATAAAACCCACTTGAGTTGTGAAAACGTTTTTAATTAAAGTTTAAATCTTGTGGTCTATAATTAAAATGAATAAAAAATATAAATATAAATATAATTTTTTCCCTCTCCTGAAAACATATATAAAAATTAGTAAAAAAATATTAAAAAATAACAAAGCAATTTTTTTTAGTTTTCGATGTTTTGTATTAAATGTTACAACATATATTACGTGTGTAAAAAAACAAAAAAAAACGATGTTACATAGGGTTTTCACAACTCAAGTGAGTTTTTATTCTATACTTCCCCTGTATGTGTATGTGTGTGTGTGTATTGGGGCGCCCAAGAGGCTTTAAATCATAGCGGGGCAGACTTCGAAGCCCCGTAATGATGACGTGACAACAACAACACTATGGAGAGGCTTTGATGCTTCCAAAATAGAGAACAACCTAATTATTATATATATTAATAAATATTTCCTCACAAATTAAACAGTACTAATATAATGAATTCTTTTTTAAATGGTACAAGGAATTCTAGTACAAGGTACTTTAATAAGACGTGCCAACTTAAAGGATATTAAACTTGGTTTGACTCGGACTTGACTTGACTTGTTTATATTTCGTTAAAAATAAAAATCAGTTACTCTCATGTATTTTAATTGATTTTTATACATAATCATAATAGTTAATTGCACGGATAATCTATATGGTCTATGATATTACTCCTCTCTTTTCAGATATTAGTAATTTGGTTTGGTGTTTTTCAAACACTAGTAAGTGTAGTACTTATCACTAACAAACGTTAAAAATAATTAAACTCATGAAGTGACCATTTTATTCGTACCCAACTTATTATGGACCTCGTCTATAGCTCCATTACCATATCCGTCGACTCTCTTTTCGTTGTTTCTTTCCTAATCCAAAGTGTCATACGAACCCTCCCTTATGTGCTTCAAGAAATATAACTAGCACAAAGAGTTAATACAAGTTGGAATATCTATCTTCTTGTTTTCACCTTTTAGTTCTCCAACTTCTCATGGAGGAAAATTTTTCTTTATATTAAGAAATTGCACTCTTACAGGTTAAGCAACATCAACAGCCACTGCATTAGATTGGTAAGAATAACTTTTAGAGCTCTTGTTTGGAAAAGTATTGGACGGCTGTTATAGTTCAAATATCTACCAATTCTAATAAAGTAAAATAAATGTGGACACTTGTCATGTTTTGGTTAATTATTACAATTTTTTCCCTCCAAAACTAATTTACCATAATATATGTAATAAATCAATAATTATTCACTTTTCTTTTACACTATATTTATATAATATCTATATATTTTTATAAATATAAATATTAACATATTATTTTACTACATAGTTCAAAATACTTGATGTATTTCAAAAATCAACAATAAATCATGTTCTCAAATGAAAAGTGTTTCGAGTTTTTTATGGAACTTAAATTTGATATTATGGGTTAAAAGTTGGTAAATAGATTATTTGGTACAAGTTAACTACATTTAGGTCAAAATTTGTTACGGGTCAAAAATGTAAATTTTGAGTATTTTTAAAAGTTTGAAAATGTAAAATAGATTTATTATCAAATTTGTTATGGGTTCAAAGTGTTGACTTTGAAATGTCAAAAGTATGAAAGTTAGAAATTTAAACATGATTCGGGTTTCAAATTTATTTTTAAGGGCATTTTTTAAAATAATCAAAAGGTTCGGGATTTGGCAAACTGACTATTTTTCCCTTAACTATTAAAATGTAAGAAAAGACTGCGAACACTTTCGGCATACCATCCCCATGCCCATTAATGCTTCTAACTTTCATCAATTTTGAAATATTTATGTTAACATTAATTTTTCCTTCAATGGTGATCTAAACGTTGTATGGGAAGCATGTTATTTTTTATGTTGTCATTATAACAAAGTTGAGAAGCCATCTGAAACTTATCAGAATATTTTTCATGGTGTAGCTCAGAAAAACATAGCTCTTGAAGAATATCAATTGTTACAATTTAATGTTCTACTTTCCTTTAATGAGTGGTAAACTGATAAATATATCAATAAAGGTAACTCTCATTTTGTATTTAGACTGAGTGGTTAGAACTACTATCGTATGAGAAGCTTTATTTCCGAAATTGGTTCATAACCAAAAGCCTTTCAATTACACATATATGGTACCGATAATGAATTTTTCAATAGAAAGAAATATTCTCGGGTACGTTTTTGCACGAGCATTTTTTTTATTAAGTTCATTTAAAAAAAATAATTTTGTGATATAAATAAAATCAGTTTATGTACACATTGTATAGATGTAATACATTTTTTTTCATATACGCTATGTAATTATTTGTTTTACTTATAATTTTATAATTTGAATTATCCCGTGTGTGACACGGGCTCTAAAACAAATTCATTTTTATATACCAATTTACTTGCAATTTTAGTGTGTTGAATACAATCTACTATACTATTAAATCAATAACTCTTTCCTTATATAATATGCATTCTCATAATTTCTTTATAATAAAACAATTCAAAATTATATTTAATTAAATTCAACTTAATTACATTCAACATATTTTAATCTAATATACTATTAATAATAATAATAATACATGTGTTTTTAATGAGTTTGGGTTTTCTTTTCAAAGTTTCATGGTAATTATTTTTTATTTTGTTTTTATTTCAGCTTTCGGTTTTTGTTCAGTTTAGTTTTTATAAAGTTGTTTCGTTTCGGTTCGATTTTTTTTTTAGTTTCGCTTTAGGTGGGTTTAACTTTATTCAGTTTTTCGTTTTGGTATTGACAGTTTTTGTTTTCGGTTTGGTTTCAGATTTATCGGTTTTAGTTTTTTAGTTTCATTTTATTTTTGTTTAGTTTTATTGGTATTTGGTTTTATTTAGGTTTTTGGTTTTGGTTTTGTTTTGTTTTTTTTTTTAATTTAGTTTCGTTTCAATTTATATTTAGTTTGTTTGATGTTTGGTTTTAGTGTCTATTGAAAAATGAAACAATATGGAGGGTTCACAAATTAAGCAAAAGACTCAATTGAGTTTCAACTTTTAAGTGGGTTGAAGTAATTGAAGCTTCATATTGTTTTTTTAAATTTTCATAACCAATAATAATGAATTGGCATTTGGTAGAAAAGATTTCAAAAGCTAAGAATGTTGTATATGTTACCCTTTATTTTTTTCTTAGTCTTCAAGTATGTTATTTCAATTTTCATTTGTGAAAATGGGTCATCTTATAAATGTTTCGATTTTCTTTGGCTCAGGTCAAAATGGGTCATTTTAAAAGGTATCGGTTTAGTTCTGGTCAACGAGTCAATATAAAAAGATATTGATTTCGTTCGGCCTTCAACGGGTCTTTTTAAAATCGTATCGATTTGGTTTGGGTCATAATGGGTCAATTTTAGAAGATATTGATTTGGTTCGGGTTAAAATGGGTCATTCTCAAAATGTAACGATTTGATTCTAGTTAAAACATGTCATTTTAAAAAGGTTTCGATTTGGTTATGTTCTTAAATCGCTTTGGACATGCTTCATTTTATTAGGGTGTACTGTTATAGAATACATTTATCCACTATAATCCAATGGAAATTGGAAACGAAGATATTTTGATTTGAAAATGATTTCAATTCAAATCAAAAATGCGTTGCAGAACGATCTATAAAACAATTGATACCGTTTCATTCCTCAACTAAATTAGGAGTGCTTCTAAAGTACTCTGAATAGTTGTTTAAACGAGTTACATTTACGTACTATCAGTGCCAATATTGGCATATTGGCGGCGATGAAACAAATAACGGATTAGTCCTTCTACTTTAGTTTAGGCATTATTTTTGATTTTTTTTGATTGATTTTTTTTTTCAAAAAAGAATTAAGAAATACTCATGGTAACCATTCAAGCCGACTAAATTAGTAATATTATCCGTGAACGTATTGAGCAATATAATAGAGAAGTAAAGATTGTAAATACCGGTACCGCAAGACTTTTCACATGAAATGTAAAAACAATTTTTGTAGTCAGTTGGTCACTATGTTTGTTAGATTGGTATATGAATGTTTATGTCATCAACTGTGTTCCCGGTCCAGGAAGAAAAGTAGCCCGGATCATTCTTGGATGCTTATCGGGAATCTTTCATGGATGGTTATTTTCTGATTTGCTTGATTTCTAGACTAATGTTAACGAAGTTTGTTTGTCATCTGTTAAT
Source organism: Bidens hawaiensis (assembly GCF_021521415.1). Classification (NCBI taxonomy): domain Eukaryota; kingdom Viridiplantae; phylum Streptophyta; class Magnoliopsida; order Asterales; family Asteraceae; genus Bidens; species Bidens hawaiensis. Next base: position 141,855 of record NW_027505326.1, on the reverse strand, counting down.
ATTATGTTTTAAGGTTTATGAAGCTTATGTATTAAAGTTTTAAATTTTCTTCATAAACATTCTAGTATGTAAAGTTATTCTTTATAAGTTTATGCATTTTAATACTTTGTTTGCGTGTGAGTATGAATTGCAATTAGAAATCATGCTGCTGTCTCAAAAAATATATTAAAAAATAACTTGTCATTTGAAATTGTATATATATTTACTTGGCGATTTCTATATTTCCGCCCGTGTCGTACACGGGTCAATAACCTAGTACTTAAATAATTTTTATTGAGTGTTGCTAAACGTACCATTCCCTATTATTCTTACTGAATATACCCCCCCCCCCCCCAACCAAAAGAAAGGAAAAACACTAAAGTTATAAAAATAATTACCATTTTTCTTTAGCATTGCTTATATACATATAGTCTCTCCAACATTTTTTTGACTTAATAGTCTCCACTCAATATATCAAACTAAAAACTATTAATTTATTATTATTATTATTAAATTTGTAAATATTATTAATATTTCTTTTTAATTTTTAACAGTATCAATATTAGTATCAATCTTAATACTATAATATAGTTTTATAAATATAATAAGCGTCGACACTGATGATAATATATATTATTATCATGATCAAGAGCAATAAACATCAAAAAGGAGAAAAAAATGAAAACCTTTATAGTTTTAATTTAATATTTTAAAGAGACCCAGGTGATATGGATTCGCTAGGACGGAGTTGTTGTCGATTGAGGATTGGCTGAGGGAAGTGCCATCATGTAACTAGGTACAAATAAGCCAGTGAAAGAGGAGTAGTCAGGGTACGACAAAGCACGCCTAGTACGCAAGCGAATATAGATCATGTGGGTTTGTACTGATCCGCTTTCGAGCTGTCGAGTGACGCTTGTTCCATCCATTAAGAAAGGACGCGAGGGGCATGTCTTATTTTATAATAAAAGGGGTACTCTCTTCTCTGGTGTGCGCTATATTATTGTGTCCTATTCCTGAATTAGGGAATAGCACAAATGGATCAATCACGCGGTTCTACAGCATCCTCTAACTTGTTGGCTCCCTTCACTTTTTATGCTGGACGGGAAGATGTGAATCAAGGGAAGGCCTTCCCACTACACGAAGTTCAAAGAAATTGAAAGTATATGGGAGGAGGTATGACAAGCTGAATAGGGAGATACCTTTGAATTAGCTTCCCACTTATAGAGGTTAAGTAAAGTTTATGTATCCCAGGGACATTTTATAATTGAGTTGAATAATGTGATTTAGGATTAATAGGCAGCATCCTAATCTTCTAATCAAAATTCCAAGTTAGTTTATTATTATTAATGAGCTTAATCATAGGCTTAAGATGACAATGCTAGCACTAAATACGCCCTCGACATAAATTAACACAAAACAAAAGTCTCACTAGTCGGGAATCCTGGTCAAAGTTCCCGTTTTACAACGTTCCACGCGCAGCCAACAAAACATTTACCAAAACTGTAAAACAATTTATTTGACCTTTTATTTCAAATCTCCCCAATGCACGCGCACCCGTTTAATCACGGAACTCATCCATGAACTTTTTGTGAAATTCAGTCAACTGGGTAACTATGGCTGGAATCTTTTCTTCCTGTGGCAATATTGTGCACCTAAAATGCCAAGTCCCAGGAACCTATAGTAAACCAAACAAAACAACATTTTAATATCACTAAACAATTTAAACTGTCGACGTTTATAAAAAAAATTAATCTGAGCAAATAAATTTAATAACCCTAATTTCTTACCTGACCAAAACCAGAACCAGGAACCACAACGATACCAGTGGCATTAAGAAGACGGGAAGCGTAATATGCATCTGGTGCCTTTTTAAGTGATTCTGCTTCTTTAATTGCTTTGTTGGGAAACACAATGCGCGGGAAAAGATACATTGCACCTTCGGCTTTGTTGCAAGTAACAGCCTCTAAGCTGTTCAATGCATCTTCCAATGTCTATAGTTTGATAGCAAAAGTACATCAAAAAACAAAATCGTAATTTATAAAGGATAGTGCTAAACTTAAATCGATTACCGACCTTTGCACGCCTCGCCAGTGATTGTAAGATGCCGTCTTTTTCAGCAGAGTAGGATTCATATGATTCATCACCAACCTGCATGCACGCACATATTGAATGATTGAATAACTTATAATCATAATAAATTAAACACTTGTCGTGTAACAAAACCAAGCATACCTTTGGTGGGCTCATAACAAGGCTAGCAAGAATTTGACCAGAAATATTTGAGCACAGATTCACAGATGCCACCTTGTAAATTTGCTCCCTAACCTCGGGACTAAAACCAGTCACCTCCATGTAACCACCTCTTTTCCCGCACTCACCATAATACCCTGGAAAATAAAAATCAGTAACTTTTTAGTCAGATTCAAAATCTTATGTGACGAGTGTTATTCCAAAAAAGTGAAAAAAAAAAAAGAAAAGAAAACCTTTAGACACGGATTGGAAAGAAACCAAGGGGATATCCTTGTCGCCGTATCCCATTGAACGAGCTACTTTTTTGAAAGAGTGAAACTGCTTCTCCGGGACATAGATATTTTCTTGGTATACCTGCGTAATGCCCATAATATACAAGGTACACAAATGTTTTCATAAATAATGCTTTGGTTAATTTGTAGGAATTATTTACCTCATCTGCTAGAAGAACCAAACCTTCTTTCTTGCAGAATTCGACAATATCACGTTGGTTCTCCTCAGCGAGAACCTGCATAAATATTTTTATAAGCAATTTATTAGAAAAGGAGAGAACGGAAACTAATAATAATAATAATAATAATAATAATAATAATAATAATAATAACAACAATAATAATCTATTAGTTTTAAAATAAATCTGTCAAATCACACTCTCCTTTTCTAATAAATTATTTATCTACCTGGCCTGTCGGGTTTCCTGGATTAATCACAACCAAAGCCCTAACAGTAATACCCTTTTGTCTAGCAGCTTCTAGTTGCTTCTTGAGTTCAGAGATCTCAAGTCCCCAACCTGTTGCTTCATCAAGATAATAAGGAACCTGAAACATCATTATGTATTATTATAAGCATTTTATGAAATTTAAGTTCAAAAAATCACTCTTGAAACAGTAAAATTATGGTTAAATTGGTAACAGGAGTACGTACAAGAGTGCCACCATGAAGAGCAATTGAAGCAGAGTAAAGAGGGTACTGAGGAATTGGGCAGAAAATTCCATCATTTTCAGATCTTATAAGCAACTGCATCATCATATGCACCTGATACAGAAAGACGATACAATCTGTGATCAATTTCACATTTTCCACATAAAATGTTCTGTACGTTACACACGTTAAAAGCACAGAAAATAAATCTTTATACTGCTGGACTTGCACCGTCTGTCAAAAAGATATCATTCGGATCAGCAGGAAAACCATCACGGGCTTCAATTCCAGCAGCAATAGTGTCCCGCAACCCCTTAATACCCTGATGCCAGTTACAAAAAATAAGTCATAGTACAGAACTAAGCTCATATATGTTTTCAGAGATCAAACTACAGCTTTTTTACCTGACTGTGACTATATGCACCAGTAGCTCTACCAGGAATTTGATCAAGGATCTGCCAAGCACGCTCAATGGAATCCGCACTGTAAGTTTAATAATGCATATCAGGGTACTTGAATTCATATAGAAACTTATAGAAAAGTACATAACTGACACCAGTTTATTAGTATATACCTAAACAAACCCTGTGTTTCACTCCTATCCAATATGGAGGGATGATCACATAATGCAAGAACCTATTATAACACAATACACAGTCATAAACAGCAATTACATATAACAACCACAATAAACAGAATTGCAGAATGCAAACCTCTCTGAAGAAAGTGATCGGTTGTTGACCAAGAGACTGCGGATTTCCAATGTTACAGTAAATTATCTGCAAACGTTTTAACAACACGACCCATGAATCAGGACATATAACTTCCAAGAAGAACATTAACAAAAAAACAGAGAAAACAATACCTCCTCAAAAGGATGAGATCCTGGATTTGCTTGCAAATCTTGCTGTAATTTCTGTAACAGATTGATCATTCAACTAATTTAGTAACTTTTCTGGGGCTGTCCAAAAAACTCATGGCTCAGAGCTTGCTCGGGAAATAGCTGGAAAAAAGCTCGCTTGAATTGGCTCGTTTTTAAACTGAGTCGGACCCGAGCCAAGGGTGACCTTGCTCGGTTTGGCTAGGCTCGGATTATTTACCTAAACAATATAACAAGCACACACATATGTATGCGTGTGTGCACGTGTGTATGTTTTGAACTACTAAATGGTAACTTAAAATGTATTTGTTAAAATTCTTTTTAAAAATTAAGCCGAGCCCGAGCTCAAATTTTCAGCTCAGTTTAAAACAGAGCCAAGTCAAGCCAGCTCAGTTTATTACCAATCCAAGCCAATTTAGCAGTATCAATGCACTTAATTACCTGAGCCAGTGACACGATTTCACCTCGAACAGCATACTCACATTTCAAAACCTAAAAAAATAAGAGCAAAAATTAACACACAAGTAACTGAGATTGCTTATTCAAACATTAATAATGCTTTCAATCATCTGTTCAGATAAACTGATTTTCCCCAATTTCCTTCAAGCATCAAATTAGTTGAACACTAATTACAGATCAAAGCATTAAAGATTACAAACTAACAGAAACTTTAAACACAAATAAAACCCTAAATAACTAAAAGTCAAGTCACCGACGTATTCCTTTTACTATCTTCAAGTTGAAAATGGTTCAAATAGGGTGTTCCAAAGTGTTTCAAAGCTGAAACATGCCGGTTCCAAGCTAGGTTATAACTTAAAAACAGTTGCAGCATACATTTAAATGTTTGAGGCTAGAAACATAAGCATAAAAGATGAAAATGCAACATACAAGGTTCGGTTCGGTTTCGGTTAAAGTAGGTTAACAAAGACATATTAACCGTAACCGGAACCGTAATTATAAACAGGTGGTTGGTTAATCAGATTCACTTAACCAATTTACTTCATGCATTTAAAGTGTAAGGATCCAACTTGATATACATCTCATCAAAAAACAAATCAACTCATTAAACAGTACAAATCGACAAAAAGTTTAAAAACACAAATAAAAATCCTAAGTAACTAAAAATCAAGTTAATAAACTAAAACAAATAATATTAACTTATTAATCAATTTACTTAATGCATTTAAAGTGTATTTATGGATCCAATTTGATATGCATACATCTCATCAAAGTATAAATCAATTCATTCAATAGTACAAATCAACTAAACTTAAAAGCACAAATAAAAACCCTAAGTAACTACAAATAAAGTTAATAAACTAAAACAAATAACATTAACTTAATAATCAATTTACTTAATGCATTTAAAGTGATATACATCTCATTAAACTACAAATCAACAATTAAAACCCTAACTAATTAAACTAAAGTCACCTAACTTAAACAAATAACATCAACTTAATAATCAAGCTAAACATTAACAAGAACAATAACAACAACAATAATAATAGTAACTAAACAGACCTTAGGGTTAAGTGAATCAACGGTGAGAGGCGGAGTAGAGTGATCGGAAGCCATAGACGTATCGGACGGTATCGACGTTAACAATCGAGCAAGCCTATAATAATAATAATTATTATTAGGTGATGGACGGTGAGGATTTAAAAGCGAGTTGACGGTGGCGTTTGCGAGCAGAGTTTTGGCTCTGTGGGCGACTAATTTCCGCATGTTTGATGGTTTTGGTTATAAAGGCTGGCGGCCAATAAGAAGCTTCGGTTGGTATTCACCAAAAGGAAAACGAATCAAAATCAAAATTCAGACACGATTTGCAGAGGCGTGATGTGTTTGAAGGTTTAAAGATGTGGCCCTTGTTTATGGGTTTAATGGCATAATGTGTCCTTTTCGTTTATTCAAAGTGACAAATTGGAATGAATTTGAATTTGATTCGATGAATGCCGGCTGGTGTTAGGGTGTTTGATTCTTAGGGTACTCGGGGAAATTGCGGGTTGAAGAAACACTAAGTTACCCCGGGCAGATTACGGATAATCTGGGGGTTAAATAGATGTTTCCCACGAGGGGTTAGATCCGGCAAAGATGGTTCTTCTGATAACCTGCAAAACAGACACCGTGAGCTCGTCACTGAGAAGGGGGGGGGGGGTACCTCCTTGTGACCACCCTCCGGCGTGAGAATCAGACTAGATTGCTCTTGAATATAAATGTATATTAAGAGATTGCTAGAGCAGATATCAGGTATAAGATGTAAGATACAAGATAAGATGAGATGATCATACCATTTGGGGTATTTATAGCCGAAGGTAGGTTTCCAAGAGGGTATAGCCGGCTGAATAGTATTCCTGTTCTACCAACTGTGGCCTACGCACGTGCCATGCTGGCAGTTGGTGGGTAGGCAGCGGCTGACAGTGACCAGGCCTGCTGTGTACTATTCCTTTTCCACCAACTGCATGCTATGCACGTGGTATGACAGGAGTTGGTGAGTAGGTAGCGGCTAATAGTGACATACAGTACAAGAGCATGCTGCTCGCCATACTGTTGTCAATGGGCTGTCGTATCTCTGGTCAGATCTTTTGCCCATACCTCGTCAGATACAGTACAAAAGATCTTCCAGTATCGTACGGACTGGCTCATTTGGGCGGGAGTATTCCCCCTCCCGCCTTTGTGCGGGATTGTTCCCGGCTTTGCTCATTCCTTCAGGTGACTACTGAATTATTGAGAGCTAAGTGCCTTGTGCGTGTAGCCTTGCTGCGCGGGTGGCCTTCCCTGATGGCTTGTATCCGCAGCTGCGGGAACAGGCGGAGTACTTCACCATTGGGAGGCTTTTCCTGCGGGAACAGCTTGCGTACTGCGCGTAAGGACGTCACGTCTCTGAGCATGGTGGGTCCTGCGGATCCAGTTGGTTTCTGCGCAGACGTCTCTCTTCAAGGTGAGTCCTGAGGCTTGATCTTGAAGATCCCTTTCCACAATTAGAGTAGATTTTTATTTTTGTATAGCTTCTTTTGTATGCGGGTATGTACCCAGCAATCTTTGTAATATTTGAATTTTGATGGAATAAAGATTATTTGCCAATCCCTTGCCTTGTTTCTTTCACGCATATTCTGATTTAACTTAGCAATTTCTTTAGTACTTAGATAATTTAACTTTTCAACGTGGTAGATAATAAGTTAAAGTTTTGCGTCCTCTTTCATGATTGTGCGGATAAGACCGTCACTTGCACTTAGTAGGATGGCTAAACTTTACCTATATCTGACATGCGTGGAAGTTTTCCTCATCTTTTCCTTTGAAATTTTCTAAGTGTTTAGAATAAGTTAACCTTTGAACGTGGTAGATAATAGGTTGAAGTTTTGCTTCCTCGTTCGTGATTGTGCGGGTAAGACCGTCACTTGCACTTAGTAGGATGGCTAAACTTTACCTATATCTGACATGCGTGGAGGTTTTCCTCATCCTTTTGTTAGAAATTTTCTAAAGTATTTTGAATAAGTTAAACCGCTCGACGCGCGGTTGTCAATAGGTTCGGTTTCCTCTCATGATTTATGCGGTTAGGACCGGCACTTTCATTTAGTGGGATGACCAAAGTTTACCTATGACTGACCTGCGTGAAGGTTTACCGTTTTTTGGGTTTATGCGGGTTTTGCCGCCTTCCCCACGCAACGACTTTCCACGTAATTATGCGGTGAGTACCTGCATCAGTGTTGAATAAATTAACCGTTCGACGCGCGGTTGTTAATAGGTTAGTGTTCAGTTTCCTCTATCATGATTCAGCAAGGCTACATGAACTTCCTGACGATGTACTGATATAGATCGACAGGCAGAGCACACTGGCACTCGCCAGCAGTACTCTTGTCATCCTTGTCGGACGTGGATGACGGGTTCTCGGCGTACACCCCAGCCTCCTGGGCTGTAGCCTCAAGATCGTGAGCAGAAGACATCTTGCAGGTATGAAGAGAACGATTTCAAGAGAATGCTCGACTGAAAAGGTGAGTATTCGCCGGAAATCGTTTTGAAGATGAAGAGAAAAGTGAAAGTGTGGATTACAAAGGACCCTCTCCCCCTTTATATACTAATCGCAATCAATGCGATGAATTTAATGCGGAAGAGAGAGAAATCGCAGGTGCAATGAAACTATGACACGTGGCAAAGAGCAAGCTGGCAACAGCTGTTGAAAGGACGCGTGCCATTAATTTCGCGGCCACGCGCCCGAAAAATCGCGCCCACGCGCCTGAAAAAGCGTCTGGAATGACCATGTACTGTCACGTCACCATAACTTCCTGCACGTCCTGACACAGTCAGAAGAAACCGTCGGACGACGTTTCAACAGTTTGGACTGTTCTTATCCTTTCACCAACTCTTCGAATTTCAAAAATTCAAAAAGATTCAAAAGTAAGCGGGAAAATACCCCTTACCTTGGCAACCAAGTAACTGTAAGACAGGTGCGAGTACAGTGTTAAGGCAAAACCCTTCACATACTTAGCACCCGCAGGGAATTGACGCCAGGAATACCTTGGAAGTAAAGTAACCGTAAGACGAGTGCGGGTACAGTGTCAAGGCAAAACCCTTCACATACCTAGCACTCCGCAAGGAATTGAAACCAAGAAGGATCTTCTGGGCAGTGCTTGCGGAAACGGGAATAACATCCCCGCATAGCGGGAACGTCGAGAACTACATTGTTTGAAGCTTCAAGATTGAATTGGTGGTTTTAACATAATTGATCACTATGTTCAAAACTACCAAAACCTCATGGAGAATCCACACAAGTGTGACTCAACGCTCCTGACTTGCGAGGAGGTTACAGACCTACCCGCATCATACCCAAAGATCAAGCAGGAAAGTCGGGAATTTCTGCAAGTGACATAAGGACTTCCGCGGGAAGAATCCCCATGAAAAACCTTAAAACTAAACCCTTTTCAAAAACCCTTTGCTTAAGTCCAAAAGTTCACCTCACTTATTAAACACTCATGAGAAGAACATTGGACTGGGGGGACTTGAAAAGGTAGGTCCCAGCAGAGCCCAGTTGGACCCACAGGACTCACCTTGAAGAGAGACGTCTGCGCAGAAACCAACTGGATCCGCAGGACCCACCATGCTCAGAGACGTGACGTCCTTACGCGCAGTACGCAAGCTGTTCCCGCAGGAAAAGCCTCCCAATGGTGAAGTACTCCGCCTGTTCCCGCAGCTGCGGATACAAGCCATCAGGGAAGGCCACCCGCGCAGCAAGGCTACACGCACAAGGCACTTAGCTCTCAATAATTCAGTAGTCACCTGAAGGAATGAGCAAAGCCGGGAACAATCCCGCACAAAGGCGGGAGGGGGAATACTCCCGCCCAAATGAGCCAGTCCGTACGATACTGGAAGATCTTTTGTACTGTACCTGACGAGGTATGGGCAAAAGATCTGACCAGAGATACGACAGCCCATTGACAACAGTATGGCGAGCAGCATGCTCTTGTACTGTATGTCACTATTAGCCGCTACCTACTCACCAACTCCTGTCATACCACGTGCATAGCCTGCAGTTGGTGGAAAAGGAATAGTACACAGCAGGCCTGGTCACTGTCAGCCGCTGCCTACCCACCAACTGCCAGCATGGCACGTGCGTAGGCCACAGTTGGTAGAACAGGAATACTATTCAGCCGGCTATACCCTCTTGGAAACCTACCTTCGGCCATAAATACCCCAAATGGTATGATCATCTCATCTTATCTTGTATCTTACATCTTATACCTGATATCTGCTCTAGCAATCTCTTAATATACATTTATATTCAAGAGCAATCTAGTCTGATTCTCACGCCGGAGGGTGGTCACAAGGAGGTACCTCCCCTTCTCAGTGACGAGCTCACGGTGTCTGTTTTGCAGGTTATCAGAAGAACCATCTTTGCCGGATCTAACCCTTGTGGGAAACATCTATTTAACCCCCAGATTATCCGTAATCTGCCCGGGGTAACTTAGTGTTTCTTCACGGGTAGAGGTGCATAAACCGGTTTAAAACTCAAAACTAGTTCAGTTTGGTCATAAAAGTCAAAACCGGTTTATGGCCGGTTTTGGTTCGGGTTTGACCGGTTTTTGCCCGGTTTTGGACGGTTTCGGTTTGGAACCGGTTTTGGTGGAGAAAACTACAAACCGGTTTCGAACCTACGGTTTCAATCGGTTACAAACCGGTTTCTACATAATCGGTTTCAAACCGGTTCAGTGTTCGGGTCGGTTCGGTTAACCGGTTTATTTGCCCACCTCTAATCTCGGATAATGGTTTTGGCTTCATTGAGTACTGCAATCGGTGGTTGGTTTCGGGTTTGGTGCCTGATTGTGAAATGTGAGGGTATCCAAAATTGGCTTTTGTGGCATTCATTCGGGAAGTGAATAAAACCGAAGATGAATGTTAGTTGACACTCGGATTGTTCGGTTTCGACGAGATGTGGGGCTTAATGTACTTAAAATGTACTTTAAAAATAAATTCGAAATATGTCGATAATTCAATAAAAGATTGAATATTGATGGTTTTAATTTTTTAAAACTGTATTTATTTTATCATTTAAAATTTTGGTGAAAATGTTATATTTGTTTTTGTGATATGTATTTTGTTCTATAAGTTTTCTAATTAATGTCATTGTATCATTTGGCAAGCTTTCTTTTTTAACAACATTAGAAACTACCCTTAATATTCAAGTGAGTCTTTTTAGGACGAGATGTTAATCACTCATACTGATTTTAACGCTCTAGATTTGACTCATTTAGAAACGTAACAAAGAGAAAATTTATCACTGTAAGAAACCTCTTAAATCATGTTTCAAACCTTAGACAATAAGACCCAGAACCTTAACCGTCACAATCAAATTATGAGAACATAATGCCAATTTATATATATACAATAATCGGAGATTTTGTGCATCATCACTTGTACATCATGCTTTAGTGATATTCTTTATTTAGTTTTACCTTTTCTTTTGTTTTTTTACTTTTGACCCAACACTTTTCATAGTTTACAAATATGTCACAAAATACTTTTTTAGTTTTAACCCTCAACATTTTGTCACTTTCAACTTTGATCTAATATACTTTTCATCTTTTATAATTTTTTTGTTAAAGGTTTCAGTCTAAATTTAAAGAGTTAACACGTTGCAACGCATGCGTGTGGTTCAACATTTTTATGTCTATTTTTTCCCATTTAACGATCCCATCGCAATGCGTAGATGTGAAGTTGACTTGGTTATTTTTATTTTATATTTTACATTTTAATTTAATATTTGTGTGTTAACACGATGCAACAAGTGTGTGTGGTTCAATGTTTTTCGATCTACTTTTTGTTTGGTTTTCTTAATGGTTAGCGAAAGTTATTGGTCGTGGGTGAGGGGATGTTAATTGAAGGCGGCGGCGGTGGTCATACTTTCAAATGGAATGGACATGTAAATACACGATTTTACACCCTGCCACAATGTGGGGTGTTAATACCAGTTTCTTTATATTTATACCAGCAAACTATCTTTTCATAACAAATGGCAAGTTAAAAACCCATGGTAACATGTGGAAAATCTAACTCTTCCACAACCCAATGTGGTTTTCTTTTGCATATGTAAAGTGTGAACTTGGAAGGCAAGGCACATGCATTTAGAACTCCAATGAAGAAAAAAACCAACCGGAAATAATTTTGTAAACCTTTATAATATTTTAAAAGATACATTTAAAATTAGCTGAGGCCCGTGTACTACACGGGTAATTAATGAAAAAAAAACATTTAATTATTAAATGAAATACAAAAAACAATAAGAGACAACCGTTGTACATTATTGTTTAAAACATTCTAAATATTTATTCAGTTATTTGCATCCTTCAAATAAATGGTAATGAAGGATTTTAGAGATTTAGTAGATCTTAAATTACGAGGATTAATGTGGGAGTGACAAGTGACAAAATATTGTAAGTTTTTATTAGAGATCGGATAACGAGTCTACACTTTTGGCTTATACCTTCGTAGAAATTTGGCTTTATGCCAGAGGGACATGGTAGTCATTCTGTATCCAGAAGGAAATTAACTACAACTTTACAAGGGAAAGAATGTACGAAAACTTGTTTTCAAGTTGCTTTGTGATTTACAGGTTCAGTGTTGATGGATCGTGTGAAACATGTTGGACGGGAAGCGAATTTCAACATGGAGAAAACCTTTGTGCCTACTTACAAACTTTACAAGTGTAGAAGGGAATATCCAGTCAAATGTAGATATTTTTCTCGTAACTATCATGAAGCCATTACCTTCGAACTGATATTCCACTTCAAGGAACTATATAGAGGACATTGATCAGTCAAAAATATAATAATATATGTTATAAAAGGGTTAGTGGGTTGTCTTGTTTAACTAAACAAATTAGTGGGTTGCTTTGTTTAACTAAACTAGTTAAAACATGTCAACTTGAATATGACCTGTTTAATCTAGCAAATCAACTAAGCATAATCTGTTTTTAAAAGGGCAAGATATGCAAACCCAAAATCTGATTACCATTATGTCGTGTTCTTGTTTCGAAAATTATCACCACTAGTATTTATGTACTTTATTCACGAACATACAATACAAAATAAATACCGAAAAAGTAAACAATCTAAAACTCAAGAACTCATATAATGATAAAATAGAGTGAAACTTATTATTCTATGAATGAAGTTTATATATCTTATTACAAACATATTGTTATATACTTATTGCACATTTGATAACACAAGATGGGGGCAAAAAACATTTTCCTACACACACAACACACTTTAAATACTTAACAATAATCCATGAATTAATGTCAAATGTTTATTATCACAATGTAACAACAATTATTTGACATACACAACATCACAACCCAAGAGTGAAAGGAAAACCTGTACTCCCTAACCAATCACCACCGAAAATAAAATTCCCAACGGTAAATCCTTGAGCTTCTGAAACATTCGTAATCACCCGGTACTCGGGCCACGTCACTCTGCTAGTCGTATTCGCCCCCACCCCAGTATTTTGATACTCACCATAATACAATGTAGCAAGCGCAAAATCCCCATCCCATGGGAACCATCCCGCGGGGTTTATTACATCACTTATATCCGTTTGCATCACAACAGTTCTCGAAAAGTTACGCCAAGGACGCCCTAGGTACGACGAAAAGTTTGCTTGCACCGCTTGTAAATCGGAAGTGGCTCCAATTGTTGATCTTTGAATCACAATCCCCGTGTTTTGGTTTGGGTCGCTTCGGCCTTGGGCCGTGACCATGTTCCTTTGCCTTGGGTTTGATCTACGGGCACGGATGTCACAATTTTGCAAAACGGCTGCAGCATTGCCGAAAATGAAGTTAACTGTGTCAGCTATGTAACAGTTGACATAAAACTGACGGTTTGAGTGGACATAAAGAGTGTCTTGGTATGCTATCATACCACATCGGTAGAATGCTGAGAGATCTGATCCGACTCGTAGGGCCACTCCTTGTTGCCCGTTCGGTCCTGCTGTGTTTTGAAAGGTTATATCGCGGGCTAGGAATCCAGAGCCCACCGCGGCTACATGTAGACATGATTAGGTGTAAGATTAGTGTCAATAACGATGTTTTAACAATATGAGTAAAATATTTATAGAGAAAATGAAATCTTTGTCAAGGTTTAAATGCATAATGAAAAAAAACATTTTTATATAATAGATTTGCTTCATTCAAATTGACTACTTTGGAATTTTGGATTTTCATAGGTGGTTTAGAGTTATGCTAACTTACTATGTAACTAGTTAGTTTGCGACTAATAGGAGTGAAGTCGAAGAATATGTTTGTGTGGCTAGTATAAGCTGGCTACGTATTACGGGAGGTGTGGAATGACCACGTAAACGCTACGTATACATCACATAAGCAATCGTGGGCTTAGCATTTCACATCAAAACATGTGATGTAGTGAGATAAAATGTGAAATGTAATGGTGAGGTGACGAAAAATTGTTAGTCATGTTATTAATTAATAATAAATAAAAATTAAATAACAACCACCGACACCCACTACCAGCCTCACATCTGCTCCTTTCATGTCATGTTTTGTGTCCCAGCTGTTGGAGTGACAGGGCTTAGCGCCCTCTCACCTTTGCTAAAACACATGTCCTAGTAAGCAAACTTATTTGATGACGTGTCAAACAACTTGGATAAAGAAATGAAATCTTGCAAAATCACATCAACTTAAACATAACATATGCAATTTATTCATTTAACTATCAATAAACAATATATCTAAGTTACTTTATATTACGAATTATTTAATGTTTATATTAAGGGGAAATCTTTAAAATAAACATTTTAACAACCGTCTTTCAACTTTACTCATGATTTTAACATAATACCTAAAATAGTCATTCTAATCCGTCGGATTTGATGGAAGCACCATAACTGCTGACAAATATCTACTTTGCAATATTAATCGAGAACGATTTATTATGCAAAACTTGATGTGATTTGTTAGTCAAAGTAGCAAACATTTTCAAAGATTCGATGTATCCATCCAACTGTCCAAGTTCACTAGCGTAGCAAACCAATCCAAAAAAAATTCCAAATTACTCTTAATCATTGATATAAAAAATATCAACCGGCTGAATTGGTAATACTGGATTTCACATATCAAGCTGATATTTTTAACCAGGTATGGTATTTTTGGACTGTTTGTTAGAATATCGAACTAACGGTTTTTTTTCCACCCTAAAATATCGGTGTTAAGCCCAAAAGATTTTTATATTTTGCGACCCATAATTTTCAAAAATTACCTTTAACCCATAACTTTCAAAAATTACCGGTTCACCTGCTGAACCATTTTTTAGCCCAATCCAATATAATAAGTTAATTAAACCCTGGTTCTTAAAACATTGCTATTAATTATATTTTGTAAACATAACTAGAGGCGGGCAAATAAATCGGTTAACCGAATCGACCCGGAATTCGAACCGAAACCGATTAGCAGAAACCAGTTTGGAACCGAGTAAAACCGTAGGTTCGGAACCGGTTTGTAATTTTCTCCCCCAAAACCTGTTCCAACCCGGTTAACCGAACCGATACCAGCAAAAACCGGTCAAATCCCGAACCGAAACTGATCAAAACCCGAACCAAAACCGATCGTACATAGTCAAGAAACCAGTTTCAAGTTTCAACCCGAACCGAACCCGGCCATAAACCGGTTTTGACTTTTATTAACCAAATAGAACCGGTTTCAACCTGAACCGAATTTGAGTTTTAAACCGATTTGTACCCCTCTAAACATAACTATTTAACCATAATTAGTTAAATACCACTCACCGACAGTAGCAGAATTAAACGTAGTACTGTTGGCGGCAACACTTCTATTAGCAGTAATAAACGTTGTACTTCTTCCAGCACCCAAAAACATCAAGTTCTGTTTATTACTTGCAACATCCACATTTTCCCTATACACTCCTGCCGCTATTCCAATCACATATCTACTAGAACTTCGATTCGGAGCGGCCGCAACGGCTGCAGACACCGTTGTAAAGTCCCCACTCCCGTCCGCAGCCACTACCACGTCAGGTGTCACGGTTCCTGACTGTAGGAGCCTTCGGTCTCCAGCCGACAACCACTCGGGCCAGTTTTCGTCGTTGTTGTTGTTTTCGCTCATTAGTTTTCTTGTGTTTGTGTTTTTTGATTCGTTTGTTGTGTTTGTGCTGGTCATGTTCTTGATCAAGGCTAATGAGTTGCTACACATTTTTTCGGCGTTGGTCTGGCTGTCGATGGTCCCTGTCGTGTTTGCCGTGGGAGAATCCGTCGATGCATGTTTCCTGATAGAATTGATCAAAAGACGGGTCGTGTTACACCTACATAGCTACACTACCCCCATCTGATTTCACGTCGTCAAATGACACTATTCCACAAAACACTCAATCGGCCATTTTGGGAAAAAAAATTGAAAATTATTTGCCAGAATAATTCAAATGACAATATTCTACAAAACACTCAAACGGCCATTTTGACAAAAAAAAAATAAATTAAAATTTGAAAATCATTGGCCATGTCATTTGAACAATATTCGAACGACTGCTTTGATTATAGAGGTCAATTTTTAAAAATTATTGGTCAGAACGACCGTTAGGCCAGAATCTGGACCTGACTGTAGACGATCAAACTTGAGAATTGAAAACCTTTGGTCAATACGACCGTTTGACCTCTACCAAGACGGTCAAATTTTAAAAATTATTGGTCAGAACGACCGATTGGTCAGAATCTGGACCTGACTGTAGACGGTCAAGCTTGAAAAATGAAAACCTTTGGTCAAAACGACCGTTTTGACCTCTATCCAGACGGTCAAATTTTAAAAATTATTGGTCAGAACAACCGTTTGGTTAGAATCTGGATCTGACTATAGACGGTCAAGCTTGAAAACTGAAAACCTTTGGTCAAAACGACCGTTTGACCTCTATCCAGACGGCCATTTGAACGATGTGGGATTAGATGTCTGACGGTATGTTAGTAGCTAACCCTTTGGGTATTTACCTGGTTGGTTATAGTAGTGCTCATAAGAGTAATTATGTCATCAACAAGCCGACGATTTCCATTTTACCTATGATATGTTTTCAGGTGACCTATGACTTCGTCGAGCTCTTCCAATGTATCAGCTACCATCTCCAAACAATCCTGCAGAGCGATTTTCCCACGTGTCGTGAGATTCGTCCTAGCCGTAAGATTCTTTATGATCAAATGATTCTTTTGGATCCTATCTTTCGTTTGATTAATAGCCAGTTCGACCACATCTTTAGACGTTTTAAGTTTCCCAGTAATATCAGGGACGCTGGAAAGCGTGGAGTAGCATAATTCCGGATGGAGGGTGACACTACACGATGATTTCACGATGTTGTGAGTCGCTGATTCTCTTATGTTATCGGATGTAGCAGCCGCAATAAGCAGGATTGAAGCGAAAACTATGAAGAATATATATTTTTTCGTGACGGAATCCGGCATTACTCCAAGGAAGAGTTGCTTGATCATTGCTTGAATGGATTTGTAGGAGATATTGTGATCAATAGTTGGTGTTTGGCTGTTTGCATTTTTTATGTATATATGTAGTTGTACATGTTTTATTATATGTGGATCATCTTGTACCTACTATAGTTAGAATCATTGAAAAATATCCATAACAACAATAATGCTTTTAACTTATTATCATAAGCTTACAACTTTTCATTGTCACAATAATTCCTACAGATTTTTGTATTAAGCCTGCAAATAATTTTCAAATTATGAATATTATTTGAGGAGTAAAACATTAATTATATGTATGTCCTTGTAATAAATACTTTGAATTTTTATTCTACAAGGATATCGGATTTTAATAATTCAAACTTTGTCTTATTGACAGCGTTAAGCCAAACTTTAAAAATGTACCACAATAGTTCTACGTTTCAACCTATTGGCCGCCAACGAGCTTTTCATTAACTGGGTTGGGTCTCGTTAGTTTTTTTATGGCGTGGATGATGATGTGTACGATGATGTGACAAAAATAGTGATATGAACTGCTTATGTAGTAAAAAAATAATTTTAAATTAAAATTAAAATATTCTAACCAAAATAAATGAACGGAACTACTTTTCTAACAAAAATAAACGAATCGAACCACTTTTTTTTAACAAAAAGAAAGCGAATTGAACCAATTTTTTTAACAAAAATTAACGAACCAAGCAAATTTTTTTAACAAAACTAAACGAACTGAACAACTTTTTTAACAAAAATAAACGAGCAGAACAACTTTTTTTTAACAAAAATCAACAAACCGAACCACTCTTCTTTTGATCTCATAGATATGATACCTTACTTACCTTAACTATCTAAGTCATTGCATGAATCGAGGAAGATTATAAAAATATACTTGCATTTGGAGCTGGTGTGCTTAATATTATATGTTTTTGTTTTACTTTTCCGACAATATTTGATTTCAATTTTAAAATCCTATAGCGTTCTCTTTGTTCATCTATTCTGTTTGCTCAGTTTTACCTCGGATATACATATACTCTTTTGTTGCGAAGCTTCTTGCATTACACGGATATTGAAATTACGAGTCTTTGATCGCATCATCGATAGATCTGACGTTATTCGTATACGTATTGCTGTCTTCCATAACATTCGTTATAGTACTGAAACTAAAAAAACAAAATTGACATTCGGTCAATTTACGTCGTATTCCTTGCTGTACAATAGCTAAACAAAGAAACCAAAAAAAAAATGTCTGCAACCACTAAAGTGCTGTCAAGTGACCCGATATAAGGCCCTGCGACTTCAAAGTTATCTTTTATACTATACAATATATATAATAAAATGAACCGAACTGATCCGATATTTATTGTGGGAGTGGATGACATAAAAAACAAATGTGTGTTAGGTCGCATTTACTAATATTTATTCGGGGCTGATGTGATACAAAGTTACGGGCTTCAATAAATTGGCAGGAGCCCACAAGAAAGGAGCATGGCCATCCGAGAATTGTTAAAATATTTCGAATCAAAGGCCAGTAAAAATATAAACCTTAAGTATAAAATATAAATTCGATAACTTAAATTAAAAAAAAAATAATATAATAGTAATTTTGATTTCTTTTATTAAAAATGGGTTCTTTTATTAAAAATACAGTTTTTTTAAATATACATATATATATAAATATATAGTTTTTCTTTTTTACGATTTTCGGGCCTGTCTAGGAGATCGGACCTGGGACCATCAACCCCCCACCCCCACCCCACCCAAATCAGAAACGCCCCTGGAAAAGAGTCTATATACATACTGCACTCAACAATAAACCATGAATTAACGTCAAATGCTTATTAGCAGAATGTCACAATAATTCAAACAATTTATTCGACACCAACGAAAATGTTACACGCTACAACCCGAGAGAGTAAGGAAAACCCGTGTTCTTTAACCAACTACCACCGTCAATAAAGCTTCCGGGGGTAAAACCTCGAGCTTCCGAAGCACTAGTAATCACCTTGAACCCCTTCCACTTCACTCTTTTTGACGTATCTGCCCCAGCCCCGTTGTTCTGATACTCACCATAATACAATGTATTAATCGCAAAGTTCCCGTCCCAAGGAAACCATCCTTCCGGATGTATCACATCACTTATTGTCGTTTGCATTACAACCGTTCTCGAATATTCCTTCCACGGCCGCCCTAGGTATGTTGGAAAGTCTTTTTGTACCGGTTTTAAATCCGACGTGGCTCCAATTCTTGATTTTTGAATCACAATCCCAGTGTTTTGGTTTGGGTCGGTTCGGCCTTGGGCTGTGACCATGTTCTTTTGTTTTGGCCCGGGTTTGCGGGCATGGATGTCGCAATCTTGCAAAACGGCTGCAGCATTGCCGAAAATGAAGTCAACTGTGCCGGCTATGTAACAGTTGACATAAAACTGACGGTTGGTGTGGACATAAAGGGTGTCTTGGTATGCTATCATGCCACATCGGTAGAATGATGACTTGTCTGACCCGACCCGTAGGGCCACCGCTTGTTGGCCCGATGGTCCTGCTTTGTTTTCAAAGGTTATGTCACGTGCTAGGAATCCCTCACCCACAACAGCTGCTTGTACATATAAATAAGTGTGACATTAGTATGACAATGATGCTTCATCAATCAAGATATAAATGTAGAATAGAAAAATCATTGCTAACTAAATTAGAAATCATTTTATTTGGTTTCAATGTTTCATTTCTTATTATGGTTGATAAAAAATATAAAATGTTTAAGCATAAGGTTGCTTTAAAAATTAAAAAAATCAAACTTAAACGATCATTATAACAAAAAAAATGCTGGACATTCCACAAAACACTCAAACGAGCGTTTTGACACAAAACAAAAAAAAAACTTTGAAACTTATCTAATTTCATATAAAAAAATTCAGACCATCGTTTTGACAAAAAAAAAAAAAAGAAAGAAAAGAAAAGAAAAGAAAAAGTCAAACTTTGAAAATTATTGGTTAGAATAACCATCTAAAAAATGTCCGGATGACCTTTCTGACCATAATCGATCATTTTAACAAAAAAATGTTGGACGTTCCACAAAACACCCAGACGAGCGTTTTGACAAAACAACATCATACTTTGAAAATTATCTAATTTCATGTAAAAAATGCAGACGATCGTTTTGACCAAAAAAACTAGAAAAGAAAAAAGAAGTCAAACATTGAAAATTATTGGTTAGAGTAACCGTCTGAAAAATGTCTGGATGACGTTTCTGGCCATATGGGAGTTAGACTTTGAAAATTATGATTAATAAATAACGTTTAAGCATATGGGTTGTGTTATAGCTGCATGTCTACATCATCCACAGACGGTTGTTTTGACCATAAAAGTCAGACAATCTACAAAACAATCAGATAGTCATTTCGAAAGAAAAAAAAAGTCAAACTTTGAAAATTATTTGATTTCACATCGTAAAGTTAGACGGTTGTGTTGCCAAAAAATAATAAAAAAAAATCAAACTTTGAAAATTATTGGTCAGAACAACCATCTAAACAATATCCGGACTGCCGTTCTGACATAAAAGGAGTCAAACTTTGAATATTATAGTTTAAAACGGCATTTGGCCAGAATCTGAAGTTCTGAATCACCATTCTAACCTAGACAGTCAAACTTGATAAACTTTTGTTTTAAACAGTGTAGGATTAAATGCCAGATGGCTATACGCTAAGCAACTACTGACCAACAGTAGCCGAATTGAAGGTGGTACTACCGCCCGCAACGCTTCTGCTTGCCGTGACAATCGTTCTACTTTGTCCAGCACCCAAAAACATCAAGTTCCACTTATTACTCGGGACCTCAACGTTTTCTTGGTACACCCCTGCCGCTATTCCAATAACATGTCGTTTTGAGCTTCTAGTTGGAGCAGCCGCAACGGCTGCAGAAATCGTTCTAAAGTTGCCACTACCGTCCGCAGCCACAGTCACATCAGGTTTCACAGTCCCAGACTGCAACAATCTTCTATCGCCTGCGGACAACCACTCGGGCCAGTTTTCAGCATTGTTTTCATTCATTAATTTTCTTGTTTTTGTCTTGAATTGGTCTGCATTGTCTGTATCAGTCAAGTTTTTTATCAAGGCCAAAGAATTGCTGCACATCTTCCCGGCATTGGTCTCACCGTCAATTATTGATTCGCGCAGGGTCCTTTCGTGTTTGTCATGGGAGAATCCATCAATGCATGTTTCCTGATAATAGAATTGGTTAGCAAAGAATGGAAAAAAAAATAATTATGATATTATTTATTTTTTTTGTTTTTCTTACTAACAGCAAATTTTTCGCCCCGAAATCCCATAACCTTGCTAGGATTGGAACCGCCGTTTAAGGGTGTGCACAGTTCAGTTTGGGTCAGTTTTCGATTAATACAAAACCAAAATTTTAAAACCGTTCGGTTTTGGTTTGAGTTCAGTTCAGTTTTGATTTTTCTGGTTTTGTCATTTGAGCTTGAAAATTTTGCACTGGAAATAAAGAATTTGTGTCTAAATCATTTTGTTATTAGTTTAATAACTAATTTATTATTTTACATGTGGAATAAAATATTTGACTTGCACGTTTATTAAATTCTTATAAATTATTTAAAAAAAGTAAAAATGAAAATTTATAAATCAGGTTCGGTTCCGTTTTTTGGTTTTTTATTACATGCAAAACTAAAACCGAACCATAAGTTTAGTTTTTTACAAAAAAATAAAACCAAATTGCTAGACCAATAGGTCATGGGTATTATTTTTGTACTTACCTGGTTGGTTATAGTGGTGCTCATAAGAGTAATTATGTCCTCAACATGTCGGCGAGTTCCTTTTTTCGTAGGATATGCCTTAAGGTAACCTATGACTTCGTCGAGCTCTTCCAATGTTTCGGACACCATCTCCAGACAATCATGAAGAGCGATTTTCCCACGTTTCGTGAGATTCGTCCTAGCTGTAAGACCCTTTATTATCAAGTGGTTTGTTTGGATTCTCTCTTTTGTTTTATTAATAGCCAGTTCAATGAAATCTTTCGACGTTTTGACCTTTTCAGTAATATCAGGGTCGCTAGAAAGCGTGGTGTAGCATAATTCGGGGTGGAGAGTGACACTACATGATGATTTCACAATGGTGTGAGCAGTTGATGCTCTTAAGTTGTCGTACGTAGAGCTAGAGGACTTGGAGTTATTAACTCCAGCCACAATGCTGATAACAGCCGCGATAAGTGCGATAAGTAGGAATGTAGCAAAAACTGTTAAGAAGATCTTTTTCTTCTTGCTGGAATCCGGCATTACTCCGGAGAAGAGTTGCTTGAACATTGCTAATTTTGTGTGTGGTGGAGCCTAAGGAGTGAATGAATTTGTGTGGGTACTCGTGAATAGTAATAGGAGCTAATGGTTTTTGGTTGTTTGCATTGATGGATATTTGCATTTGGGCATGTTTTTTGTGTGGCTTCTCATTGCCACAATAATTCGAGTCATTGAAAAATATGAAAATGTTATGAACACCGACACTTTTGTGTGTATGACACATTTTCATTATTGTCACCAACACCGACACTTTTGTGTGTATGACACATTTTCATTATTGTCACCAACACCGACACTTTTTTGTGTATGACACATTTTCATTATTGTCACCAATTATTAACTCTTGTCCCCTCCTCCCAATAGTATATAGAACAGTTCTTTTGATATTATAAATACCATGTATCTTGATAGATTTAATGCATTAGTAAAAGTTTATATTCTTATATTTTCCTTATTCCATTGTTTCTTGTTAACTCCAAGTCTCATATATTACTCTTATAAGCTTGTTATAGTTAGGGCTAATATTATAACAGAAAACCCTTTTTTAGCGTATTATCAAAAGCTTACAAGTTTTCATTTTCGCTATAATTGCTACAAATTTTGTATTGTATTTATTTGAGGTGAGAAACTGTTACACCTAATTCATAAGGTTCCATATGAGTCGTATAGGAGCATCTGCCACATTTTAAACACGGGCTGTATGAGTAACCTTGGTTTTTACCACCTTTAATGTTATGCAAGTTGTACAAAGGAACCTATTTCGTGATTTTGTCCAAGTTGTAACTACGATATATGCTAGTCAACCTAGAAAATCGTGGTTTACTTGTGCATACAACTACAGTGAGAATTTGTTATGCGTGCACTTATTGCTTGAATGCTGTTTAGTTAAACTACTATATGCATCAAGTTTTTTCACGTCAAAAAGAGTTTTAAGTGGCATGTATCTCGGTTTTGAAAATAGTTCATTTGTGTTCGCATGTTTCGAGTCTCAAAGCCTCGTTTTAGGGTCTTTTTCCTTGGTAACGCCTACCAAAAATCTAAGTCTATCATTTTATAACAAGTTCGTGTCTACAATCAGTTCGTAAACCTTAAGAAGTTTAATTATTTACTTTTATTTTAACGAGCCGTTTACCTCGAGCTTCGAATGTACCAAGCTTATCAATATGGGTTTTACCGCCAAAACCAATCTTTTCCAATTTCTTCAATCAGTAGCTTTGTTTAAAGAGAGGTTCGGTCATGCGCTTTTGAAGACAACTAAAAATCAATGTCTAATTTGTAGCAGGTGTCGCTCTCTGGTTGTTTGGATGGTGGGCACACCATAATGTTCATGATTTTTTGAGCCAAAAGGCGGCGTCTAAGCCTTAGCCATCTCAATTGACGGAGCTAATGTGGCGTCTTATAGTTGGCTGAAATTAAAAGAACTAGTATTTGGTAGGCTCATGGGTTGTTTCGAACCCACCATCTAAGCCATTAAGAGGCTGGCTGATTAAGAGGCTCCATTCAACACACAAGATGGGGGCAAAAAAACATTTTCCTACACACACAACACACTTTAAATACTTAACAATAATCCATGAATTAATGTCAAATGTTTATTATCACAATGTAACAACAATTATTTGACATACACAACATCACAACCCAAGAGTGAAAGGAAAACCTGTACTCCCTAACCAATCACCACCGAAAATAAAATTCCCAACGGTAAATCCTTGAGCTTCTGAAACATTCGTAATCACCCGGTACCCGGGCCACGTCACTCTGCTAGTCGTATTCGCCCCCACCCCAGTATTTTGATACTCACCATAATACAATGTAGCAAGCGCAAAATCCCCATCCCATGGGAACCATCCCGCGGGGTTTATTACATCACTTATATCCGTTTGCATCACAACAGTTCTCGAAAAGTTACGCCAAGGACGCCCTAGGTACGACGAAAAGTTTGCTTGCACCGCTTGTAAATCGGAAGTGGCTCCAATTGTTGATCTTTGAATCACAATCCCCGTGTTTTGGTTTGGGTCGCTTCGGCCTTGGGCCGTGACCATGTTCCTTTGCCTTGGGTTTGGTCTACGGGCACGGATGTCACAATTTTGCAAAACGGCTGCAGCATTGCCGAAAATGAAGTCAACTGTGCCAGCTATGTAACAGTTGACATAAAACTGACGGTTTGAGTGGACATAAAGAGTGTCTTGGTATGCTATCATACCACATCGGTAGAATGCTGAGAGATCTGATCCGACTCGTAGGGCCACTGCTTGTTGCCCGTTCGGTCCTGCTGTGTTTTGAAAGGTTATATCGCGGGCTAGGAATCCAGAGCCCACCGCGGCTACATATAGACATGATTAGGTGTGAGATTAGTGTCAATAACGATGTTTTAACAATATGAGTAAAATATTTATAGAGAAAATGAAATCTTTGTCAAGGTTTAAATGCATAATGAAAAAAAACATTTTTATATAATAGATTTGCTTCATTCAAATTGACTACTTTGGAATTTTGGATTTTCATAGGTGGTTTAGAGTTATGCTAACTTACTATGTAACTAGTTAGTTTGCGACTAATAGGAGTGAAGTCGAAGAATATGTTTGTGTGGCTAGTATAAGCTGGCTACGTATTACGGGAGGTGTGGAATGACCACGTAAACGCTACGTATACATCACATAAGCAATCGTGGGCTTAGCATTTCACATCAAAACATGTGATGTAGTGAGATAAAATGTGAAATGTAACGGTGAGGTGACGAAAAATTGTTAGTCATGTTATTAATTAATAATAAATAAAAATTAAATAACAACCACCGACACCCACTACCAGCCTCACATCTGCTCCTTTCATGTCATGTTTTGTGTCCCAGCTGTTGGAGTGACAGGGCTTTGCTAAAACACATGTCCTAGTAAGCAAACTTATTTGATGACGTGTCAAACAACTTGGATAAAGAAATGAAATCTTGCAAAATCACATCAACTTAAACATAACATATGCAATTTATTCATTTAACTATCAATAAATAATATATCTAAGTTACTTTATATTACGAATTATTTAATGTTTATATTAAGGGGAAATCTTTAAAATAAACATTTTAACAACCGTCTTTCAACTTTACTCATGATTTTAACATAATACCTAAAATAGTCATTCTAATCCGTCGGATTTGATGGAAGCACCATAACTGCTGACAAATATCTACTTTGCAATATTAATCGAGAACGATTTATTATGCAAAACTTGATGTGATTTGTTAGTCAAAGTAGCAAACATTTTCAAAGATTCGATGTATCCATCCAACTGTCCAAGTTCACTAGCGTAGCAAACCAATCCAAAAAAAATTCCAAATTAATCTTAATCATTGATATAAAAAATATCAACCGGCTGAATTGGTAATACTGGATTTCACATATCAAGCTGATATTTTTAACCAGGTATGGTATTTTTGGACTGTTTGTTAGAATATCGAACTAACGGTTTTTTTTCCACCCTAAAATATCGGTGTTAAGCCCAAAAGATTTTTTATATTTTGCGACCCATAATTTTCAAAAATTACCTTTAACCCATAACTTTCAAAAATTACCGGTTCACCTGCTGAACCATTTTTTAGCCCAATCCAATATAATAAGTTAATTAAACCCTGGTTCTTAAAACATTGCTATTAATTATATTTTGTAAACATAACTAGAGGCGGGCAAATAAATCGGTTAACCGAATCGACCCGGAATTCGAACCGAAACGATTAGCAGAAACCAGTTTGGAACCGAGTAAAACCGTAGGTTCGGAACCGGTTTGTAATTTTCTCCCCCAAAACCTGTTCCAACCCGGTTAACCGAACCGATACCAGCAAAAACCGGTCAAATCCCGAACCGAAACTGATCAAAACCCGAACCAAAACCGATCGTACATAGTCAAGAAACCAGTTTCAAGTTTCAACCCGAACCGAAACCGGCCATAAACCGGTTTTGACTTTTATTAACCAAATAGAACCGGTTTCAACCTGAACCGAATTTGAGTTTTAAACCGATTTGTACCCCTCTAAACATAACTATTTAACCATAATTAGTTAAATACCACTCACCGACAGTGGCAGAATTAAACGTAGTACTGTTGGCGGCAACACTTCTATTAGCAGTAATAAACGTTGTACTTCTTCCAGCACCCAAAAACATCAAGTTCTGTTTATTACTTGCAACATCCACATTTTCCCTATACACTCCTGCCGCTATTCCAATCACATATCTACTAGAACTTCGATTCGGAGCGGCCGCAACGGCTGCAGACACCGTTGTAAAGTCCCCACTCCCGTCCGCAGCCACTACCACGTCAGGTGTCACGGTTCCTGACTGTAGGAGCCTTCGGTCTCCAGCCGACAACCACTCGGGCCAGTTTTCGTCGTTGTTGTTTTCGCTCATTAGTTTTCTTGTGTTTGTGTTTTTTGATTCGTTTGTTGTGTTTGTGCTGGTCATGTTCTTGATCAAGGCTAATGAGTTGCTACACATTTTTTCGGCGTTGGTCTGGCTGTCGATGGTCCCTGTCGTGTTTGCCGTGGGAGAATCCGTCGATGCATGTTTCCTGATAGAATTGATCAAAAGACGGGTCGTGTTACACCTACATAGCTACACTACCCCCATCTGATTTCACGTCGTCAAATGACACTATTCCACAAAACACTCAATCGGCCATTTTGGGAAAAAAAAATTGAAAATTATTTGCCAGAATAATTCAAATGACAATATTCTACAAAACACTCAAACGGCCATTTTGACAAAAAAAAAATAAATTAAAATTTGAAAATCATTGGCCATGTCATTTGAACAATATTCGAACGACTGCTTTGATTATAGAGGTCAATTTTTAAAAATTATTGGTCAGAACGACCGTTGGGCCAGAATCTGGACCTGACTGTAGACGATCAAACTTGAGAATTGAAAACCTTTGGTCAATACGACCGTTTGACCTCTACCCAGACGGTCAAATTTTAAAAATTATTGGTCAGAACGACCGATTGGTCAGAATCTGGACCTGACTGTAGACGGTCAAGCTTGAAAAATGAAAACCTTTGGTCAAAACGACCGTTTTGACCTCTATCCAGACGGTCAAATTTTAAAAATTATTGGTCAGAACAACCGTTTGGTTAGAATCTGGATCTGACTATAGACGGTCAAGCTTGAAAACTGAAAACCTTTGGTCAAAACGACCGTTTGACCTCTATCCAGACGGCCATTTGAACGATGTGGGATTAGATGTCTGACGGTATGTTAGTAGCTAACCCTTTGGGTATTTACCTGGTTGGTTATAGTAGTGCTCATAAGAGTAATTATGTCATCAACAAGCCGACTATTTCCATTTTTCCTATGATATGTTTTCAGGTGACCTATGACTTCGTCGAGCTCTTCCAATGTATCAGCTACCATCTCCAAACAATCCTGCAGAGCGATTTTCCCACGTGTCGTGAGATTCGTCCTAGCCGTAAGATTCTTTATGATCAAATGATTCTTTTGGATCCTATCTTTCGTTTGATTAATAGCCAGTTCGACCACATCTTTAGACGTTTTAAGTTTTCCAGTAATATCAGGGACGCTGGAAAGCGTGGAGTAGCATAATTCCGGATGGAGGGTGACACTACACGATGATTTCACGATGTCGTGAGTCGCTGATTCTCTTATGTTATCGGATGTAGCAGCCGCAATAAGCAGGATTGAAGCCAAAACTATGAAGAATATATATTTTTTCGTGACGGAATCCGGCATTACTCCAAGGAAGAGTTGCTTGATCATCGCTTGAATGGATTTGTAGGAGATATTGTGATCAATAGTTGGTGTTTGGCTGTTTGCATTTTTTATGTATATATGTAGTTGTACATGTTTTATTATATGTGGATCATCTTGTACCTACTATAGTTAGAATCATTGAAAAATATCCATAACAACAATAATGCTTTTAACTTATTATCATAAGCTTACAACTTTTCATTGTCACAATAATTCCTACAGATTTTTGTATTAAGCCTGCAAATAATTTTCAAATTATGAATATTATTTGAGGAGTAAAACATTAATTATATGTATGTCCTTGTAATAAATACTTTGAATTTTTATTCTACAAGGATATCGGATTTTAATAATTCAAACTTTGTCTTATTGACAGTGTTAAGCCAAACTTTAAAAATGTACCACAATAGTTCTACGTTTCAACCTATTGGCCGCCAACGAGCTTTTCATTAACTGGGTTGGGTCTCGTTAGTTTTTTTATGGCGTGGATGATGATGTGTACGATGATGTGACAAAAATAGTGATATGAACTGCTTATGTGGTAAAAAAATAATTTTAAATTAAAATTAAAATATTCTAACCAAAATAAATGAACGGAACTACTTTTCTAACAAAAATAAACGAATCGAACCACTTTTTTTTAACAAAAAGAAAGCGAATTGAACCAATTTTTTTAACAAAAATTAACGAACCAAGCAAATTTTTTTAACAAAACTAAACGAACTGAACAACTTTTTTAACAAAAATAAACGAGCAGAACAACTTTTTTTTAACAAAAATCAACAAACCGAACCACTCTTCTTTTGATCTCATAGATATGATACCTTACTTACCTTAACTATCTAAGTCATTGCATGAATCGAGGAAGATTATAAAAATATACTTGCATTTGGAGCTGGTGTGCTTAATATTATATGTTTTTGTTTTACTTTTCCGACAATATTTGATTTCAATTTTAAAATCCTATAGCGTTCTCTTTGTTCATCTATTTTGTTTGCTCAGTTTTACCTCGGATATACATATACTCTTTTGTTGCGAAGCTTCTTGCATTACACGGATATTGAAATTACGAGTCTTTGATCGCATCATCGATAGATCTGACGTTATTCGTATACGTATTGCTGTCTTCCATAACATTCGTTATAGTACTGAAACTAAAAAAACAAAATTGACATTCGGTCAATTTACGTCGTATTCCTTGCTGTACAATAGCTAAGCAAAGAAACCAAAAAAAAAAATGTCTGCAACCACTAAAGTGCTGTCAAGTGACCCAATATAAGGCCCTGCGACTTCAAAGTTATCTTTTATACTATACAATATATATAATAAAATGAACCGAACTGATCCGATATTTATTGTGGGAGTGGATGACATAAAAAACAAATGTGTGTTTGGTCGCATTTACTAATATTTATTCGGGGCTGATGTGATACAAAGTTACGGGCTTCAATAAATTGGCAGGAGCCCACAAGAAAGGAGCATGGCCATCCGAGAATTGTTAAAATATTTCGAATCAAAGGCCAGTAAAAATATAAACCTTAAGTATAAAATATAAATTCGATAACTTAAATTAAAAAAAAAATAATATAATAGTAATTTTGATTTCTTTTATTAAAAATGGGTTCTTTTATTAAAAATACAGTTTTTTTTAAATATACATATATATATAAATATATAGTTTTTCTTTTTTACGATTTTCGGGCCTATCTAGGAGATCGGACCTGTGACCATCAACCCCCCACCCCCACCCCACCCAAATCAGAAACGCCCCTGGAAAAGAGTCTATATACATACTGCACTCAACAATAAACCATGAATTAACGTCAAATGCTTATTAGCAGAATGTCACAATAATTCAAACAATTTATTCGACACCAACGAAAATGTTACACGCTACAACCCGAGAGAGTAAGGAAAACCCGTGTTCTTTAACCAACTACCACCGTCAATAAAGCTTCCGGGGGTAAAACCTCGAGCTTCCGAAGCACTAGTAATCACCTTGAACCCCTTCCACTTCACTCTTTTTGACGTATCTGCCCCAGCCCCGTTGTTCTGATACTCACCATAATACAATGTATTAATCGCAAAGTTCCCGTCCCAAGGAAACCATCCTTCCGGATGTATCACATCACTTATTGTCGTTTGCATTACAACCGTTCTCGAATATTCCTTCCACGGCCGCCCTAGGTACGTTGGAAAGTCTTTTTGTACCGGTTTTAAATCCGACGTGGCTCCAATTCTTGATTTTTGAATCACAATCCCAGTGTTTTGGTTTGGGTCGGTTCGGCCTTGGGCTGTGACCATGTTCTTTTGTTTTGGCCCGGGTTTGCGGGCATGGATGTCGCAATCTTGCAAAACGGCTGCAGCATTGCCGAAAATGAAGTCAACTGTGCCGGCTATGTAACAGTTGACATAAAACTGACGGTTGGTGTGGACATAAAGGGTGTCTTGGTATGCTATCATGCCACATCGGTAGAATGATGACTTGTCTGACCCGACCCGTAGGGCCACCGCTTGTTGGCCCGATGGTCCTGCTTTGTTTTCAAAGGTTATGTCACGTGCTAGGAATCCCTCACCCACAACAGCTGCTTGTACATATAAATAAGTGTGACATTAGTATGACAATGATGCTTCATCAATCAAGATATAAATGTAGAATAGAAAAATCATTGCTAACTAAATTAGAAATCATTTTATTTGGTTTCAATGTTTCATTTCTTATTATGGTTGATAAAAAATATAAAATGTTTAAGCATAAGGTTGCTTTAAAAATTAAAAAAATCAAACTTAAACGATCATTATAACAAAAAAAATGCTGGACATTCCACAAAACACTCAAACGAGCGTTTTGACACAAAACAAAAAAAAAACTTTGAAACTTATCTAATTTCATATAAAAAAATTCAGACCATCGTTTTGACAAAAAAAAAGAAAGAAAAGAAAAGAAAAGAAAAAGTCAAACTTTGAAAATTATTTGTTAGAATAACCATCTAAAAAATGTCCGGATGACCTTTCTGACCATAATCGATCATTTTAACAAAAAAATGTTGGACGCTCCACAAAACACCCAGACGAGCGTTTTGACAAAACAACATCATACTTTGAAAATTATCTAATTTCATGTAAAAAATGCAGACGATCGTTTTGACCAAAAAAACTAGAAAAGAAAAAAGAAGTCAAACATTGAAAATTATTGGTTAGAGTAACCGTCTGAAAAATGTCTGGATGACGTTTCTGGCCATATGGGAGTTAGACTTTGAAAATTATGATTAATAAATAACGTTTAAGCATATGGGTTGTGTTATAGCTGCATGTCTACATCATCCACAGACGGTTGTTTTGACCATAAAAGTCAGACAATCTACAAAACAATCAGATAGTCATTTCGAAAGAAAAAAAAAGTCAAACTTTGAAAATTATTTGATTTCACATCGTAAAGTTAGACGGTTGTGTTGCCAAAAAATAATAAAAAAAAATCAAACTCTGAAAATTATTGGTCAGAACAACCATCTAAACAATATCCGGACTGCCGTTCTGACATAAAAGGAGTCAAACTTTGAATATTATAGTTTAAAACGGCATTTGGCCAGAATCTGAAGTTCTGAATCACCATTCTAACCTAGACAGTCAAACTTGATAAACTTTTGTTTTAAACAGTGTAGGATTAAATGCCAGATGGCTATACGCTAAGCAACTACTGACCAACAGTAGCCGAATTGAAGGTGGTACTACCGCCCGCAACGCTTCTGCTTGCCGTGACAATCGTTCTACTTTGTCCAGCACCCAAAAACATCAAGTTCCACTTATTACTCGGGACCTCAACATTTTCTCGGTACACCCCTGCCGCTATCCCAATAACATGTCGTTTTGAGCTTCTAGTTGGAGCAGCCGCAACGGCTGCAGAAATCGTTCTAAAGTTGCCACTACCGTCCGCAGCCACAGTCACATCAGGTTTCACAGTCCCAGACTGCAACAATCTTCTATCGCCTGTGGACAACCACTCGGGCCAGTTTTCAGCATTGTTTTCATTCATTAATTTTCTTGTTTTTGTCTTGAATTGGTCTGCATTGTCTGTATCAGTCAAGTTTTTTATCAAGGCCAAAGAATTGCTGCACATCTTCCCGGCATTGGTCTCACCGTCAATTATTGATTCGCGCAGGGTCCTTTCGTGTTTGTCATGGGAGAATCCATCAATGCATGTTTCCTGCTAAT
The DNA here is from genome assembly GCF_021521415.1 of Bidens hawaiensis. NCBI lineage: Eukaryota > Viridiplantae > Streptophyta > Magnoliopsida > Asterales > Asteraceae > Bidens > Bidens hawaiensis. The sequence goes on along the minus strand of NW_027505326.1, from coordinate 109,569 downwards.
AGAATTGGTTAGCAAAGAATGGAAAAAAAATAATTATGATATTTTTTATTTTTTTTGTTTTTTTTTCTAACAGCAAATTTTTCGCCCCGAAATCCCATAACCTTGCTAGGATTGGAACCGCCGTTTAAGGGTGTGCACAGTTCAGTTTGGGTCAGTTTTCGATTAATACAAAACCAAAATTTTAAAACCGTTCGGTTTTGGTTTGAGTTCAGTTCAGTTTTGATTTTTCTGGTTTTGTCATTTGAGCTTGAAAATTTTGCACTGGAAATAAAGAATTTGTGTCTAAATCATTTTGTTATTAGTTTAATAACTAATTTATTATTTTACATGTGGAATAAAATATTTGACTTGCACGTTTATTAAATTCTTATAAATTATTTAAAAAAAGTAAAAATGAAAATTTATAAATCAGGTTCGGTTCCGTTTTTTGGTTTTTTATTACATGAAAACTAAAACCGAACCATAAGTTTAGTTTTTTACAAAAAAATAAAACCAAATTGCTAGACCAATAGGTCATGGGTATTATTTTTGTACTTACCTGGTTGGTTATAGTGGTGCTCATAAGAGTAATTATGTCCTCAACATGTCGGCGAGTTCCTTTTTTCGTAGGATATGCCTTAAGGTAACCTATGACTTCGTCGAGCTCTTCCAATGTTTCGGACACCATCTCCAGACAATCATGAAGAGCGATTTTCCCACGTTTCGTGAGATTCCTCCTAGCTGTAAGACCCTTTATTATCAAGTGGTTTGTTTGGATTCTCTCTTTTGTTTTATTAATAGCTAGTTCAATGAAATCTTTCGACGTTTTGACCTTTTCAGTAATATCAGGGTCGCTAGAAAGCGTGGTGTAGCATAATTCGGGGTGGAGAGTGACACTACATGATGATTTCACAATGGTGTGAGCAGTTGATGCTCTTAAGTTGTCGTACGTAGAGCTAGAGGACTTGGAGTTATTAACTCCAGCCACAATGCTGATAACAGCCGCGATAAGTGCGATAAGTAGGAATGTAGCAAAAACTGTTAAGAAGATCTTTTTCTTCTTGCTGGAATCCGGCATTACTCCGGAGAAGAGTTGCTTGAACATTGCTAATTTTGTGTGTGGTGGAGCCTAAGGAGTGAATGAATTTGTGTGGGTACTCGTGAATAGTAATAGGAGCTAATGGTTTTTGGTTGTTTGCATTGATGGATATTTGCATTTGGGCATGTTTTTTGTGTGGCTTCTCATTGCCACAATAATTTGAGTCATTGAAAAATATGAAAATGTTATGAACACCGACACTTTTGTGTGTATGACACATTTTCATTATTGTCACCAACACCGACACTTTTGTGTGTATGACACATTTTCATTATTGTCACCAACACCGACACTTTTTTGTGTATGACACATTTTCATTATTGTCACCAATTATTAACTCTTGTCCCCTCCTCCCAATAGTATATAGAACAGTTCTTTTGATATTATAAATACCATGTATCTTGATAGATTTAATGCATCAGTAAAAGTTCATATTCTTATATTTTCCTTATTCCATTGTTTCTTGTTAACTCCAAGTCTCATATATTACTCTTATAAGCTTGTTATAGTTAGGGCTAATATTATAACAGAAAACCCTTTTTTAGCGTATTATCAAAAGCTTACAAGTTTTCATTTTCGCTATAATTGCTACAAATTTTGTATTGTATTTATTTGAGGTGAGAAACTGTTACACCTAATTCATAAGGTTCCATATGAGTCGTATAGGAGCATCTGCCACATTTTAAACACGGGCTGTATGAGTAACCTTGGTTTTTACCACCTTTAATGTTATGCAAGTTGTACAAAGGAACCTATTTCGTGATTTTGTCCAACTTGTAACTACGATATATGCTAGTCAACCTAGAAAATCGTGGTTTACTTGTGCATACAACTACAGTGAGAATTTGTTATACGTGCACTTATTGCTTGAATGCTGTTTAGTTAAACTACTATATGCATCAAGTTTTTTCACGTCAAAAAGAGTTTTAAGTGGCATGTATCTCGGTTTTGAAAATAGTTCATTTGTGTTCGCATGTTTCGAGTCTCAAAGCCTCGTTTTAGGGTCTTTTTCCTTGGTAACGCCTACCAAAAATCTAAGTCTATCATTTTATAACAAGTTCGTGTCTACAATCAGTTCGTAAACTTTAAGAAGTTTAATTATTTACTTTTATTTTAACGAGCCGTTTACCTCGAGCTTCGAATGTACCAAGCTTATCAATATGGGTTTTACCGCCAAAACCAATCTTTTCCAATTTCTTCAATCAGTAGCTTTGTTTAAAGAGAGGTTCGGTCATGCGCTTTTGAAGACAACTAAAAATCAATGTCTAATTTGTAGCAGGTGTCGCTCTCTGGTTGTTTGGATGGTGGGCACACCATAATGTTCATGATTTTTTGAGCCAAAAGGCGGCGTCTAAGCCTTAGCCATCTCAATTGACGGAGCTAATGTGGCGTCTTATAGTTGGCTGAAATTAAAAGAACTAGTATTTGGTAGGCTCATGGGTTGTTTCGAACCCACCATCTAAGCCATTAAGAGGCTGGCTGATTAAGAGGCTCCATTCAACACGTATGTAAATCTAACCAGATAAGAGGCTCCGAAACTGATTTAGAGAAGGTTTCCTTTTAGTGAACTAAACACACTTTGGTTTGACCGATTCAACGGTAAACAGTCCCTGAAAAGGAAGGACTATTTTGATTTTGATTTTTTTTTTTATTAAAGTGACTATTTTGTTTGGTTATTTTGCATAAAATGTTGCTTTTGCTGGGTCCTAAGCCCAATGGGCCGCTGCAGTTTATTTCAGCTTGCCTAATTTTATTCTTTACTTCATATATATTGGTTTTGAACTTACAAGAGCATCGTCATGTTAGTCATATTTTATATTCCTTTATCCATTCCTTCTAACTAAGTTATTTTAGGGGCCGTTTGGCAGCCACTTAACAGTCATTAAGAGACTACCTCTTGGCTCATAATCTCTTAATGGTTAAAATGTTACCTCTTAACCATTCAGACTTAAGGCTATCTCTTAACCATTAAGAGATAGGCTCTTAGTAACTATGAGAACCTCTTTTCAGAAAACGTACGAGTCTTCACCACTGGTCTTCAAGTTGGCTAAAGCCAGAAATACAACAAAGACTAAATTCGAACATGCAATCTTTGCTAGAGGAACTCAAATATTTATGTCAACTTACTTTACCAAGTTATGTTAAATTGATAATTGAAAGGCCTAATAAACTCTTCACATTTCTAAACTGCAAGTTACATTCAAATTGAAAACGAACCACTTCAAGGTCAACAAAGCTAGAATCTTTTTAACCAAACATACAAAACTAAAAATCTGATGTGCTACTTAAATCAAAGCTGCACATAACTGCATTGATCCAAAACTTTTATGACTCTGCTTGTTCTGGATTGGATTAAATAATAATAATAATAATAATAATAAAATCATCAAGAATCCATTCAAACTTCCAAATAGTAGCAAAGTAGCTGACAGATTTAAAATCAAGTTCATGGAAATTTTCTTCCAAGAAAGACAAGCATTAATCTGTTTAAAGCAACAGGAAATTGCAATTCAAAATCAAAACTTAAAAAACATAAATTTAGTTCTGAAAACGCGGGGTGATGAAGGGCATACCAAATATAAAGTGATGAACGTTATGAAACCATATCATCTTGAAACTTGAGGATCATCTTATATTGCACCTCAAACTTTATACTTTGCTTGTATCAATCCAAGGCCTTTTGTTCTTAACATTCCACTTAATTTAAAACACTGTTATAAACCTTAAGATCTTGCTGATCAAGCAAAAGTAGTGTTTCCATGTAGGGATACGTTGAAAAAACCATACATCAAGATTATCTATGCGTTTTGAGTTGGGCTTGTAAACAGCAAGTTGTTCACAGCCATATGGCCCATATCTATTTGAAATTTCAATTACAGGTTCACCACTCCTCCGAAATCCCACTACTATAGCATCTATTTCTGGTGTAATAGTGAATAGCTTTGTAAACGATTTTAAATCACCACCCCCCATCAACCATACATCGAGACCTGAATTTTCAAAATCATCTTCTTTTCCCATAACAAGAGACTCTCCTAGCTTATACATGGTCAGAGACCAAACAATATTTGTTAAACTATCTGGAAAGGTTATTTCTCTAAATTCTTCGCTCGTCATATCAAATGAAATCATCATATTATAATGAAACACTCCATCATCGGGACCCCTATCGGCAGCAGGCCAATAAAAAACTCCACCCACAATTACCTCATTATGGAGGACAAAATGAATTGATTTACAAGGGAGATTGCCATACGACCTTCTCCAAACCTCAGTGCTTAATGTAAAAATCTCAACCTCGGGAGGTTGGAAGCTACGGTTTCCATACCCTTCGTCATGTAACGATCAACATATGTAACCTTGACAATCTTAAGGTCATTAGTCTTACGACAAACCCCAAAACCTATAGCACTTCCATAAATACGTCATATGACATCAGGCACAACAATAGCAATAGCTTTTCTAATTGAAATATTCCAAAGAACAACTGTACCACCCTTCAGATAGCCATAGGAGTTAGTGCGGCAGTACAAACAGATCAAGCCGTCAGAGCAGCCGACCATCTCAGGCCTTGCAGCCTCTTAACCAACGTGGGAAGAGTCAGGGAAACTAATGTCTGTTGGTGTAAAGTGTCATCATCAATAAGTGAAACATATTTTTTCTTATAATCATAATCAGGGTAGTCATACTTTACTAGTAGATGATGCACCTGAGCGTGGTGGCCGTTGTAATGCTTAATAATAAAATCTGTGCTGCCGATGAGAGACTTCCATGTTTTGGAGACCGACCGGAATTGAATCAACGATTTGACAGGAAGCCTTTTGATGATTTCCTCTTCGATTTCGAGTGGTATGTTGTCTGACATTTTGATTTGTGATTATGGGATTTCTAGGGTTTACTTGTGTGTTGTGGCCGCTATATAAAATCAGATTTCCATTGAGGGCATCAACGAAAAAATAATCATATTTAATATCTTGTTAATTTTATATTTTTATTTAAGACAGTATTTGGAAAAAAAAAAACAAATTAAACTATTGTGCCATATTTTGCATGAGAATCAACACTCGGATTAGGCATTGTTAACATCACACCCTCATCTTGTTATCTTATGTGCTGATCCTGTGCGATACCAATTTGAAGGACTGGAATGACGAACAGTGGCGAAGCTTGGAATAAGACAACCGGGGGGGGCTCAGAATGTATACAAAATTTCATAAACGAAGAGGGCCATGCGCAAATATTCGGCCGAAAACGACTAAATTTACACTATGTATAAAAAATTTCTGCCAAAAAAGACTAAATTTTACCCTACGTATTAAAATTTTCAGCCGAAAACAGTTAAATTTACACTGCGTATAAAAAATTTCAGACGAAAACGGATAAATTTACTCTATCGCGTAAAAATACAGGGGGGCCGGGTCTAAGCAACCTTCGCCATTGATGACGAATACGAAAAGTATAACAGTAGTACGAAAATTCTCATTGAGCAATTTGGTAAAGATCTAAACTTCAAGGGGTAATTTAGATTTCTTGTAGTCTTTCGTCTTATGTATAGAGAAATCTTTGAAAAGAAAAAGGTATATGCATGACCGAATTTGATAGCATTTCGTACTAATAAGGACGTGAGTGTTCTAGAATCTACATATTAAAATATGAGCATCATAGTTCAAATTTAGGATAAAACTTATCACTATTGGGCCTTGTATAACCCGGTTTATACGAATGAACCTGATCCTACTTGATATTTTTTAATTATTTGAATAGTTTTTATTTACTTAAATAACTAGTTTCTATATTTTTCACTCCTTTCGATATTATTCTCGAATATGTTTTTTAAAATGGCTATGTTTTTCATGTTTTTAATAAAATAACTAACGGGTAATCATCTGTGTTTTGCGGTGGGTCAATTTCACACAACATGTATACAAAAGCACATTAAAATAAAAGATAAAAAAAAAGCAAGTGTAAAGTCCATTGGGAATCGAAAACAAATACGGATGATTAAAAAACAAATGTTGTGCGAAAGGAGTGAAAAAACAAAAATTAGTAATCAAAAAGCGAGCGAAAACTACAAGTATTATGCGAAAACTTGGGAGTTCACCATGAGAAAACAAAAACTACACAAGTTGTTGGAAAGCGAAAAATACTAAGCGGAAGGCCGAAAACTGTCTACACAACGTAAAAACTCAAAGTTAGTTTTGTATATATTGGTCTTTTGTTCACTTTGCTCACTTATTGTAATCCCACATTGTCAAATATTCTCTGTAATAATGTTTGGTTATGAAATGAAGGAAACAATGTTTATTTAGCAGAAATTTAAAATTTGTTTCTTAATTTTATTTTTGCTTTATACTGGTTTTGAAGACTAAAAGGGCATTGTCGTCATATTTCAAAATTTCGCTATATTCCTTCTTAGACTATACATATTTGGTATATTAGTTTTTATTAATCTCAGCTGACATCTTTTGGTCACCACCGGTCCAAACTAACGAATTGGCTGCTGACGGTCCCAACTTTTAACGCATTTGTTCCTAACGGTCTGCGATTAACAGAATTCTAGCGTCGTTAGTTTCAGGTCGTCGGAAAAACGTTTTTGGATTGAAAACTCAATTTTTCCCAAAAACTCAACATTTTCGTCCCAAACATCTTGGTAACTTTGTATCGGACCTTTAAGAACTTTTTTCTAGTAAAAGCCTCAATTATTGAGGTCGCAGGAAACCCTAAAACCATCATCGGAATCGGTTGATGGTGCTCAAGCAGTGGTAGCTGGTTGGTGGTGAGTCAATTGTCGGTGGTTGCGGTGTTCAAATAGCGTTTTCCGGCAACAAATTTGACTTTTCCGGCCAAAAACGTTTTTCCGACGACCTGAAACTAACGGCATTAGGATTCTATTAGTCGCGGACCGTTAGGAACAAATATGTTAAAAGTTGGGACCGTCAGTAGCCAATTAGTTAGTTAATACCGGCAGTGACCAAAAGACAACAGTTGAGATTAATAAAAACCAATATACCTACATATATTTTGGAAATCATGAGAACCTGTAATCAGAAAAATCCACTGGGACCTCTAGTAGAGGGACTCAACACTAATGAATTTATGTTAACTTACTTTACTAAGTTATACTATATGAAATTGTAACAGACTATTCACATTCTAAACTGCCCGTCACATTCATATCGAAACGAACTACTTCAAGATCAACAAAGCTAGAATCTTTAAAAATTTTAACCAAACATACAAAACTGAAAATCTAGGTGCGTCACTCGAGTCCAAGACTTCTTCTATGATTCTACCTGTTCTGGATTGGATTAAATTTGCTTGGAGGTATTCTTCTAAAGCTTGGTTTCAGCTTCTCAGTAGACTCATTTGCTCCATCTTGCAAACCTTTTAATGTTTGTGATTTTAAAGAACCTGAACTTGCACTTTTTGGCATTAGTCTTCCTTCAACTCCAATCAAGCATAAACCAAGAATCATTAGCAGCATCATGACAACAAAAATGAGAGAAACCATGTTTGATTTAAGGTTCATGATTGAAGATTTTGTTTGTTTTTTAAGTTTTAACACATGAAGTAATGAAGTACATCCATGTTTATTTATATGGTTCATGTGTTGTTGTGGATGGGATCTTTGACTGTGTTGATACTCAATATTCAACGTTAGTTGTTGGAGTTTTAAAAGGTTGTCATGTGAGTAGTGTTCTAATAATATTATTATTATTATATAGGATTCAGACTTTGGGAATGGTGGTGTGCCTTTGCGGCCTCTGTTTTCTTCATTTGTTAAGATATTATCATGTGTTTTTTTATTTTTTTATAATTTTTTTTAAATGGTGATGTGGAGATGCATTGAGAAGTGAGTCTGTTTGATCCCAATGCTTTTCTTTTTACTTTGTTGACATCTACTGTCAGCAATTCAGCAACATAAGCGTTGGTTTATTTGTTAATTGTTATTAGTTATTTAATATTAACTAGGATAATAACCCGTGTTACACACGGGTGGAAAACATATCAACAAGCAATATAAAATATAAACAACATATTTAATCTACACTAATATTTGATATAAGTTTTTTATCATTAGATATTACAAAAGATGTTAAACTATGCCTATAATATAAAAAGAAAATACTTTATCAATAAACAATGTAGTAAATAAAAAATAATATAACGTAAATGAACCATTAGACCTGAAAAAAATAAAAAACACATATTAGTAACAGATTTTGTAATATTAATTGAAAAAAATAAAAACCTATAAATACAGCATATAATTTCTAATCAAAATCCATAAATTGATTTTTGGAACTACTAAAAATTAGACATGGAGAAAAAACAGCTTATAAATAAATAAAAGAAGACCCTATAAATACAACATTTAATTTCTAATCAAAATCTAGAGCTTGACTTTTGAAAATACCAAAAATTAGACATGCAGAAAAACGAAACATCCTAGTTAGACTTAATTCTAAATATAATGAATTTATAGTTAAACAAACTATATATGATAAGGTGAATTTCTAACGGGTCATAATCATAGACAAATCAAAATCCTAATTATCTGTGATTTGGTGAATTTCTATTCAATATATAACTAATTGATCAGCGTATTACCAAAAATTACAAAAGATTTTAATTTCCAAATCTACTTGAATATCAAACGCTACATTTGAATTTGGAAAATTAAAATTACTAAATTTGAAGCCCGAAAATCGATCCACAAGCGAGAATCCGAAGTGGCCAGAAACTTAAGCAGATCTTGTTCAAATCGTAACATCTGAGATGAAATATGAGAATTCAAATCTTAAATCAAGTACATATGAAATAACCCTAAATAAAGATAATAAAATCTATTAAACAATAATGTTGAAAAACAAAACTTCATAGCAATATTTGCATTAAAAAACAAAACATGAGGAAAATTGATTACCTATATTTAATCTTCAAGGAGAAGTTACACAATGAAGGAAATAGTAGATGACCACATGAAAAAGAAAACCGTCAATTAAGAAACTAAATTGATAAATACAAAGCATATATAGCTAATTTGGATCGATTGTAACCTGCAGTTGCTTTTAGCTGTAATGATAAGTTGGTCATCGTTGATGAATCAATTGGCCGGAGAAACAGATTAGGGCTGAGAAGATGAAAACAAACGGCCGGAGAAACAGATTAGGGTTGAAGAAGACGCTCATGGTAGATGAATATTCTGGCAGGAGAAAAATATTAGGGTTCAAAGAATGAAAACAAACAACTGGTGAGTTAAACTGGGAATCGGGTTATACAAAATAGAAAAGGGTCGCGTGGTTTTTATTTTTGCTGATTAAAATTAATTGTGAGTGTGGAAATTAATTATATAGAAATGTGATGACATGGAGTTCTATGTGGACATCCTAGACAAATGACATGTAGAGAAAGTTAAGTTGCTTTAATATATTAGTTAGATACTTGTGTTAAACAACTGAGTTAAAGGTGAAAGCGACATCTAACAAAACAATTACAAACTACTGATGAACAAAAAGTAAATAACTGACTATAAGAGGAATGATATGCCAACTACTGATCTTTGTTCAAACAACTGATGTTTGTGTTTTCAGTTGTTAATATTCAACTACTTAGATCTTCTATAGTTTGTTGATAAGTTGTCGAGTATTCCTTTCTTTCTCATCAGCAGTTTTGTAATATCAAATGTTTGGAACAGCACTTTGTCAAAACACAATGAAAAACAAGTTATCAGTTATTTGGTATTTGATCCATCAGTTCTTTGCTAGTTTCAATAATCTCTCCCGTGAACTGATGATCCCAAAAACCATTTATTCTTAGTTTCATTGTTTATCTTGGTAGTCTCTTTTTGGCTGAGTCTTTGATGAATTTTATAAACCCAACTCTCAAACTATCATCCTCTTCCATATGTAATGGATGGTCTATCAAGTTCCTTAGCAAGTTCTCATTCAGCATAGGCACATTTTGAAAATCTATCCTTTATGAAGTACCGAAATGAAACTCCAAAGCGTTTTAATAAATGACTTTCTTTCCGGCCATATAACATTTCTCGCATGTAACACAAACGCATATATGATATGTGAAAAATACTATAACCTGTCATATAGCATGTGAATAATGTGTGGATAGTTTGTAAATGACTTTCAAATAGTTACCTTCCTTTTTATTGTAAAAAAGATTAAAAAATAAAAAAGTTTCTTCAACCCATAAATTATGTGTGTCTTACAAGAAAAATGATTTTTACTCTGGTTTTTCTACTTTTCATTAACCATATATTAACTATGAAATATTATTTGCCTCGGAGCATTTCAATTTTACCTATCAAATTTCAATTTTACCCATCAAATTTTTGTGAATGTTGTTTTTATAATTTATGGAGTAGTTAATGGTGATGTGAGTGGATGACATTGAGAAAAATACAGTGATTTTTTTATATGTTTGAAAAAAAAAACATGTAACACCATATATATTATTTCTGAAAGTAATTGCGAGCAGAATAGTTAGAAAAGGTAATAATAAATGATAAAAAATATTATTTAATTGAAATGAAAGAAAAAATGATAGTAATTTTTAATGTAACTTTAGGTTTAGAAATAAAAGAGTAGAAGATGTGAATCTTCCTTACTTTATTATCTAATAAAGCAATGGATTTTTCACCAAACCTTTTAAAATTGCCTAATGGCATTTTCTAAGTATTTCATTTTATATTTATATAATTCACAAAAACTCGTGGGTCATTTAAACAACCCGACTTGAACAATTTGTTATTATTGGAGCCTTTTCATCTCAAAACTTCACTCCAACCCTCTCAAGACTTAACCTAGAAATCTCTCAATCTCAAAACGGCCGCATATGATCAATCGTCCGTCGTCTTCAATGATTCTGGTATTAATCATCTGCATATGTAATCGTTTTCAACTTTTGATCTCTATAATACTAACCCTAATTTTGATTACAGATTGAATTATACACAAAGTGCAATATCGATCATCGTCTTCCAACTTTAAAGGTTTCAGCAATATCATTTTCGATTATAATATTGAAGAAGTAGTTTAATTTTGAAAGACGATTTGATTTTTAAATTGTTTTGCGTTTCATGATGTTGACAGAAATCCATTCAGACTTTTAATTATGTTGTTTCAGTCTAGACGTAGTTTTTTTGTTCTTAGTTATGTAAAGTCATTTTGATTTTCTTCGGTTATTACAAAGAAAATAAAATTGATTGTTTACTTTGAGAATGTTGGATACATTTTGTTACGGGACTTTTGGATTGGTTAATTGGTTTATGTTTGGGAATCAATTTAAACAAATTGCAGATTTATTTAGATCTAGGGGTAATTAAAGAATTAAAATTTTGAAGTCAAGTTGTTGCAGGCTTGGAGCTATTAGTCTTGAATTAGGTTTGTTGCATCAAGACCATTGGCTTTTTGATGTTTTATTATTTTTTTTTATCTTAATTGCGTGTCTGTTTTGAAACAATGTCGGTTTCATGTACACCCCTACCTGCTATTAAGATGAAATGTATTTGTAAAGAAGTTATTATTAGCGTTATTTGTAAAGAAGCTATTATTAGATGTGTCACTTGTGTATTACTTTTTATCTTCGATCTAACAGCGTTATTTATATTAGAAATCATTCTTGCAATTAATGTTACTAGAAGAGTAAAGTAGAACATGCCAGAAGGAAACATGAGCATGTGGTTCAGATGCTTTTAGCTCATTTTCAGGTTTTCTTACCTATTCTAATCAGTGCTGGCCATAGTAAATAACCATGAAAATGCTATGGTTTATAATAGATCATATCAGCTAAACTGTTGGTGGTGCAAGGAACCAATTATAAGTTTCAGAATTTACCCTTTAATTATCTTTACTCTTGACCTAAATAACTATGTTGCACTTTACCCTGGTTTATAACTAGCTGTTTGTTTATTTGGTTATCTTGCAGATCAAGAACTGCTATTACGCCTTTAGAACGACTTAAACTTTTGCTTCAGGTAAATCATCTATCTTAATTACATGAGTTAATCCAAGGCATTAGCAGGGTAAAGAAACATAAAATCAACAAATATTATTACATAAATCTAAATTGGTCTGTTTGGATTACAGTAAACATGGTGACGCTATAGTTGATATGTAATGGGGTCGTGATTGCAGCTTATAATGGGCTCGTGATTGCAGCTGAAAATAAGCTTCCATTAGCTTTAGTCGCGACCACACATTGGTAAGTACTCTTTGTATGCTTAAAACTTTATTTAGGTGTTAATACTAGCAACCCCTCATTTTACAGCCAAAATTAAATTGTTAGAGGATCACTATTTGGCTAAATGTTTATAATTTTTACTATAATTAAGTAAATAACTATATTCAAAAACGTTAATGTAATTAATTTCTTATTGATTTTATTGGTTACTTTCTATAATTAACAAAGTTATAATAAGCAAATTCAAATTTGTCATTAAACTCATTACGTTTATTTGATATAATTTGTAAATTTTTTTGTTTACATACCATTTATTGTGGAAATGTTGATGCGATATTTTTCCCGGTATTTCAAATTAAATCTACAATTACTATTTTTTATGGATTGCCTATCATTCTCAATTTATGTATGCAGTATTATGAGACCACTTAATGCAGCTACTAAGGCGATTATGTCTTCTTCAAATCCTATTGTTACTTCGTCTCATAATACAACTACAAAGCCTTATATGGATTCTTCAAAGACCATTATTACTTCATTTCAAAATACAAGGTAATATGTTTTTTTTGTTAACCTTATTGTCAATTATATATCAACTGAATATTTAAGTTCAAAACATTATCACATTATGAATATTTATGTTATATAATATTATTATGAACATCAAATTTTATTTTTTTATTTTTTGTGATTTTCCTTTTGCAGTGATTTGCTTTTCTTGCTATGTTTGACAGTTTGCTACACATAAATTATGCCTTTAAGATTGATATCAAGGAATACAATGTTTTGAAAAAAACAATGAATTTTAGTACTGCTAGGTTTTCTGATAATTCATTGATACTAGAGTGTTTGGATTAATTTTATTATAAAACTTATCACATTTATTTTATTTGAATTTCAATTCTATCTTTTTTTTTTCTTACTTGAAAGTTTGAGATATCTAAATCACCGGGGTTGACATCTTATTATTATTATTTTTTTCAAAAAGTAGATCTTATTTTTAAATTATAAATGGTTGTTTTATTTATATTTGTTTTTTTAATTAACCCGTGTATCACACGGGTTCTAACCTAGTACTCTCATATAGTTAATCTTCCATTTCGTTTGTGTTTTTATGAGTTTATCCTATGCTATGCTGTGATGTTGGCTACCATCTACTACACATAATTGATTGAGCCACTTAATATTCCATATGAGGAGGGTGTGTAGTGGGCTGGTATGTTTATTCAGGGCTTAGAATGTAAAATAAAGAAAAAAAGATACGTAAGATTAGGACTATTTAAAGGGTAAGACCCGACTCTTTTATCTAAGACCTTATCCGGACCCTTTACCGTTTTAGGAAGAAACATGGACTCGAGACCCTACCCTCTAATCAATAAAAGGGTCGGGGTAAAAATAAGGGTTTTAAGGGTCCAACCCTTTACCCTTTAAGACAATAATCACGTCTTCTTTTCAGCACTTATTAGTTGCATATCTTATACATTACTTTAATATATGAATTCTAAAACAACTACACTTTCATTTAATAATATGGTAAAGTCTAACTTTGACCGTTTGAACTGATGTATTTAATATTCACATTTAGAGAAAAATTCAATGGTTCTAATTTATATGTTTCCGGTCAGTAGTATGGACCCTTATTTTTATTTTTCTTAGTAGTTGAGAAATTTCGAATGAATCATATATGAACTACAAATCTCTCCTAAATTTTAGATGAATTACGAATATGATATATATCTAGAAAGTAGAAAACGGGTCAAGGGTTTGAATAAGGGTCGAACTCTTTTAAAACCCTTGTACCCTTTAGGGTGAAATTTAAAGACCCTGAATCCGACCCACATTATATAACAATGTCTAATTAAGTGTATTATGAGTCGGGTAATTGGGTTTCAAGGGTCCGACCCTTATCTTGCTCACCCCTACATAATATATAGGGAATTTTCACTTCCAACCCTTCTATTATGCAATAAACACACTTTGCTCTTCCATATGCTTTTATTTGTGTTAAAAATGTTTTTTTTCTATTTTATACACTGCAACGTGTGAATTTTATCGTTCTATAAATCTGGGATGCGATGCGCCTCGCGTTTAAAACTTTTATAAACACCTTCAATTTTGTTGTAAATGGCATTTCAACTGACAAAGAGAAAAGAACGAGAACCAGGTTTGATGATCGACGACGATTTTAGTTTTGTCGTAACATGCTATGCATGTAATGTCATGGCGGACGTTTAAAAATATCTAAGATGAACCTAGAAATGCTTATTTTTGTATCTGTACATCTAACATATTTAATACATTTCAATTTCAATTTAGTAATTTACAACTAAACTTTCTAAAAAAAAAGTTTATCATTAAATCTTCCAAATTAATCACAAATTACCCTAAAACAAAATATAAGATGTGTAAATGATCCCATTAAAGGTTGTAAAAATCCCGACCAAAAGTCCATTAATCGTCAATTAATCACTTACTCTTCACCCAATCGTCCGATCAAACAGACCAATGACTCACGATTTCTACAACACCGAGTATAATATTAAGCAATTGAGTCCACCTTCTCCTGTACCGCAATCACTCTCCTAGTGACCACCTTCCTCAACTCCTTAACTCCACAATCAACACCACGAACCGAATCCAGCTTCAAAAGCAAAGACATTAACGTTTCATTAACCCGCAACCTCTCCTACGTATCAACTCAACAACCTCGGTGTCCTCAAGCCTACGTTCGACTTCACAAACCTCGGTTCTAATTGAAACGATCTTCTTCACGCTTTTTCTCACCGTATACCCTCTGAACACCTTTTGGATCTTGACTGCTGCTGAATGTTGTATTTGTTGCTCGTGTGACATGAAATGGACCGGTACGTGCTTTGGTGGGGGTCTTTGCTGACGTGGAATGGATCGGGATGGTTGGTGTTTGCAGTAGTTTCTGAAAAACAAATCGTTCATCATGGATAAGTGATAATGTGTAGAATCTTGATGGTTTGAATGGATTTGTGTGTGTTTGTTTTTATATATGAAAGATTATAGTTTGAAGAGTATGTTCTGGATGAGCCGGGCATACTTCTAGACTGGTGTAGAAGAATGGAGGCGCCATTCTATAGTATCTTTTAATTTTATTCAAGGAATATGGTTTTTTCTTTTTTTTAAGCGCAATTGTAACCTGGGCAAATTAACCGGTTAACCGAACTGATTCGAAAACTGAACCGGTTTGAAACCGATTATGTAAAAACCAGTTTGGAACCGAAAACCATAGGTTCGGAACCGGTTTGTAATTTTCTCCACCAAAACTGGTTCCAAACCAGTTAACCGAACAGAAACCGGCTAAAACCGGGCAAAAACCGGTCAAAATCCGAACCGAAACCGATCAAAACCCAAACCAAAACCGATCGTAACATTGTAAGAAACCGGTTTCAACCCGAACCGACACCGATCATAAACCGATTTTTACTTTTGTTGACCAAACCGGTTTTGAGTTTTAAGCTGGTTTGTACACCTCTATTGTAACCACCACCAATATCTGGATAAGTCCTTTTAAGATGGGAAATCAACCGTTCATACTGATTTTGACGTTCAAAGCTTTAACTCAACCAAGAACACTATCAAAAAGGAAGCCATCACTGTTGAAAAACCCTCATATTTCGAACTTAGGACCTTAATATTGTTGGCTCAATTGTTGTTTGGGCTAAGTGTAAATCACAGCTCAAGAATTAAAGGGTTTTATTATATTTGGTAATGTCTTAGCTAGCAAGTTAGATTGGTCTATATAAACCGAGTTATAGTTAGACATTATAGATTAAGAAGTTGGTGCAACCAAGTTAGGGTTTGAGAGTTGTAACCAGTTTTTTGTGTAATATTTTCTGATTAATATAAACAAAAGGTATTTGTTTAGTTCGTGTTTGATTATCGATCTGAAACTTAAAATATCCCAAACCTTAACCATAACCACCATGTCATTAAAAGCCAACAGCAGTATAGAACGTGATTAAAAAAAAGATCATAATGAGTATTTGATTTTTAGTGGTCCAACACCTTGTGTGGACTTGATACTCTTGATTAATCGACTTCGGCTCTGGTTTATTATTTATCAACCAATTTATATACAACTTTTATTATTTTTATGTATTTGGATAAAAGCCTTAAATGAACCTTAGCACAACTCGAGCTCGTTTAGTACCTTAAACGAGCCAAAGCGCAACTCAAGCTTGGTTCTGAGGTGCTAACTTATTAACTTATAATACATAGAAATTTAAAAGATGTCAAACTTAAACATATATAATGGTCGAGCTCAGACTCGATAATTAAACGAGCTTCATCTGAGGCTCAGGCTCGGCACGTGCTCATAAAAGCTCCATTTGAATTGCCGTAGATAAAATTATATCACTCGACTCGTATCATTCTTCCGTTCAAAAGCTCTAAAACATCGGTTTGAAGCTTGAAAAAACTTAACGACGTTAAGTGTTTTTTAATGGAGGACCATTGAGATAAAAATGACTCGTATCATTCTTCCGTTCAAAAGCTCTAAAACATCGGCTTGAAACTCGAAAAAAACTTAACGACGTTGAGTGTTTTTTAACGGAAAACCATTGAGACAAAAATATATGAAAGGTTGGACCGTTGGTAGTAATTTTTAAAGTTATGATTATTATCGGCCAATACACAAAAATTGAGATCATTTGTTTTCAATTTTCCTAAATTTCTTGACCCGAATAAATTAAATAATCAAAGGGGATATACAAGAAATGTTAAAACTTTAAAGTATAATGTTGGGCTGGGAAATGGCCCAAAAGCCTAAACACACTTATTCACCTCACCAGCAAATTCCTAAACACAACGACTACACTTTTTTTTCTAGTTCTTTCACTTTTTTAACTGGGTTCGCTTTGCCAAAAAGAATGGGTTCGCTCGTTAATTTGATATATAGATTATATATAAAAGCGAAAAAGACCGGATTCGGACAATCGACGAACCCGGTGGCCAAGCTGTAGCTCCACCATTTTTACCATCCAGTATTCTTAAGATGACGATGAAGCTAGTTCAGAAGTCAAACCCTTATGTCGATAATTGTTCGCTTCATCTCCTTTCTGATCAACCATGGGGTTTCTACACACGGGACAAGTCGAGTGCGAATTAAACCACATATCAATACATTCCATGTGAAACCCATGCTCACATTCCGGCAACACTCGAGTTTTCTCCCCTTCCTTCACCTCACACAAACAAACCGCGCATTCTAACCCGTCTTTAAACCTTTCAGGATCGAACCGTTCGACTTTAATGGTTTTCAAGAATGTATGGTCCGGTCCCCGTTGCTCACTAACATTGTTGGAGTCTTGGCGCGCATGTGGCCGACAGTGTTTGGAAGCGACATAGACCAACAAAAGGAAGATTATTATGATGAATATCGAGATGAACAACAGTTGAGCCATACTTGATTTGGTAGAACTAGAAGATTACTTAAAGCTGGCTGGTGGACTTGAATCATATATAGTCGTGTTTGGTCTTCACTTTGTTACATTTTTTCTTTTGGCATGGGTAGACTTTTTGTAGTTTGAGTGGTATACTTTGTTTGACCCATTCGTTGGTCCAAATTGCATGGTTGATGCTAAGTTCGTATACCCTATTACAACTAGACTTGTATGTCACCGTTAGAACATTCACAACAATAAACTTATACAAACCGACACATTATCGCCACATCAGATTCCAAACTTTTCTTAAAAACCCTAACTTTCTTTCACAACAAGAAACCTTCACAAACCTTATTAAAAAAATATTAAATATGTATGTATATGCATATATAGTATGTGTGTATATATAAGAGGGGAGGGACCCACTGTGCAAGTTTGCAGCCATGGACTTTAGTTCATGGACTTGGCACCACAACGGTGGATTATTTCCACATCACGTGTGCTTCCTTGCCACATCACCCAGACCTTGGGGTGTGGCTTGTTGTAGATGCTCTTATAGTGGGATGATAATGGGTCAGGTTTGGACGAGTTTAGGTAATTCCAAGCCCATTCCTAATATTTAAATCTTGTCTGTCCTATACCCGGTTTAAATCTTGTTGGGTTTCAATCACGTAATCATATGCCTGGTATTGGGCAAATCCGTAGGTTTTAGGTATACTTGTTTGCTTAGTAAAAGTACATGTTAGATATCTATAAGGTTTTGATAAATTATAGCTAATCAATTAAATAGGGCAACTATTAGTTAACTACAATAAAATGATTATCATAAAATGTTTTTATAATCAAATAACACATGACAAGGCGAGACTAGTTGGTTGTTAGGGGATGTTAGATTCCTTATAACTTTTTATTAAGTTAATAAGTTATAAAAGTATAGCTTATGAAACTTTTCCTCTCACAATATAAGCAATCTCAAACACCTTATTACTTTTCAAAAAGTTAATAAGTTGATGAAAATAAGCAATCCCAAACACCCCCTTAATTTAGAGCAAAGTAAAACAAATACCTCCCGCTAAACCATTGGTAAAAACCGATAGTATTCTTAAGCCGTTGGCAATTGCCTACAAAATTAAGAGGGATCTAATGATCACATTTTGGTACGTAACCAATGGATTGATCGACTGTAAGGACATGCGTAGTAGGGCGTTGCCCACTCTCCCAATAACCAATCATAAAAATTCAAGTTTGTTTTTTTATTTTTATTTGACTTATAACAATTTACTTTATTTTTTTTAATTATCTAATTAGTATAATTGAAAACTTTAGTGCCACAAAGTGTGTTATTTCTGTTTTGTATATATAGTAATGGCTTTGTCTCGTTTGATGTTGGCTGAATGGTTGTCTTGATAAGGTTAAATGTTTGGTCCATTTGAGACCAAGTTCGAATCTCTGATGGTGCAAACATTGGTCTCTCCGTTTTTTTTAAGTTTCTCTAATGGTGCAAACATTTTTGTTTTAGTTATTTATGTTTTTTTATGTGAGAAAGATTGTCTTTCAACATTAATTTTGATGTGGGCCCGATGGATGTGTTGTTAAGTAAAACCGACGGAATTCGATCGCCTGATTTTGTTTTAGTTTTGGTGCCGTAATAAAAACCTACTGAATTCCAATTTTGTTTTTGTTTTTTATCCTTTTGTTTTACTTTCGGTACTGTAACAAACGTGACACATACTGACCAAATTTGCTTAGACTCACCACCTCAACACCCGACCGGATCGAAAATGCTCGGGTTCTACCAACGCCCGTGTTTTAGTGACCGGCGCCACCTCGTTAGCCCACCTTAGTTTTTATATTGCCTTTTTCCTTATTTTCGGCTTTAGTTCTGATACCATAACGCACGTAACCAAAACCGACCGAATTCGTGTCGACTTACTGTCTCAAAACAAGGACTGACAATGCTTGAGTTTACTACTGCCCGGGTTTTACTAACCTGCCCCGACACAACATCCCAGGTAATACACTAGCTTATAATAAACAAGTTTTTTTACACAATAATTTACCAAGCATTCTATTATCTTACTCTCTTACTACTTTTTATCATATTTTGATCTAGCAAGCGTTTCAATGAATCACAACAATCCGAGTAACACATTCTATAACCCGCAAAACAGCCAACCCTCCAAATATTTTCAACCCGTATCTTATTTATGTTTCCTTTGTATTTTCGTTTTAATAATTTTATTTTAATGTTATTTATTACTTTAATTTCTATATTAAAAAAGATAGTGTTAAAACAATAATAATTATGTAATAATTACAAAGGCTTCTACCACTACTAGGAAAAAACTTTACTGTCTATGTGGCAGTGAGATGACATGAAAAAAAGGGTGTTTTAAGCTCTCTGCTATGAGAAACTAGAAAATAAAATAAAAATATGGTGGAGGGTGTGATACAGAGACGTGTGAGGGAGAAGTAATGTAAGGGATGGGGGCTAGATAGTTGAGTTTTTATATTTTCGATTCTTTTTAAGTAGCAAACTTGCACGATTCTAAATCTACTCTAAAATTCACATATTCAATTTTGTTCACAATGAAACTTGAACCCTCATAAATTGCTTGAACCCTCATAAGTTGCAAGGGAATGACTCAACTTACTCATCCTCCTTATATCTTTGACCTACATGTTCTTTGGTATTTATATTATAGTAAATTTTGTGTTTTTAAACTTA
The DNA here is from genome assembly GCF_021521415.1 of Bidens hawaiensis. Lineage (NCBI taxonomy): Eukaryota > Viridiplantae > Streptophyta > Magnoliopsida > Asterales > Asteraceae > Bidens > Bidens hawaiensis. The sequence continues at coordinate 89,150 of NW_027505326.1, read as the reverse complement.
ATGGAAGAGTAGTCATTTTATGAAAAACACACTTTTAACATAAATTGATAAAATATACATAGATGTTACCGCTAACCGGTAAACACATGAATATATCCTTAGAGTTAACATCACTAGGGGTGCAAACGAGCCGAGCTACTCGAGATCGGCTCGTTAAAAAGCTCGATTGACCCAAGCTTAATCGAGCCCAAACCGAGCTCGAGTTCGAGCTTAAAAATAAGCTCGTTTAATAAACGAGCCCAAGCCCGAACTTCACTTATCAAGATCGAACCAGCTCGCGAGCCTAAATGAGCCTGTCATTTATATATATATATATATTAAATACATATATAATAATGAGTAATTATATATAATGTTATGAAAAAATAAATAAAAATAACTAAATAATATATATTATTTTATACATAAAATTATAATATATATATAATTATTATATAAAAAATAATTGATAAATAGTAAACGAGCCCGAGCTCGAGCTCTGAGTAAGTTAAACGAGCCGAGCTCAAGCCTAGTAGAGCTCGGGCTCGGCTCAGCTTGTTTGCACCCCTAAAAATGACACTCTGACAGCTATTAGCAACTAATTGGTATTCCATTAAACTATCTTTCTATTTTGAGATAACATGATAATAAAAAGATAAATTAACAATTTGGAGCTATTTAATGCCTTAACTCAAGGGATTAAACTTTCAACTAGGCATCTAGTTCAGAAGTTGAGCCCTTATGATGAACATTATCACCTTCATCTTCTTCCAACTGATCAACCATGGGGTTCCTACACACGGGACAAGTCGAGTGCGAATAAAACCACATATCAACACATTCCATGTGAAACCCATGCTCACATTCGGGCAACACTCGAGTTTTCTCTCCTTCCTTCACCTCACACAAACAAACCGCACATTGTAGCCCGTCTTGAAACCTTTCAGGGTCGAACCTTACCACCCTTATGGTTTGCAAGAATGTACGGTCCATGCCTCGTTGCTCATTGACATGGTCGTTGGATTCTTGGCGCGCATATGGCCGACAGTGTCTAGAGACGAAGTACAGCAATATGAGGAACATTATGACGATGAATATCCAGATGATCCATAGTAAAACCATATTTGATAATTTGGTAGAAGATTGTTGTGAAGCTAGTGCAGGATTTAAGGAAGAAATGCTAACCGTGTTACATTCTTTTTTTTTGGACTTGTAGTTTGAAGTTTCCATGGTATACTTTGTTTGACCCATTCATTGGTCCAAATTGTATGGATTTATGCTAAATTTTAGGATTGAGAACAATCCTCCATCTCTCATATAATGGTTTTGTCAAGTAGTAGTGAAGGAATGTACATAGCAATTAGCAATATAACAAATACGCGTATATTGCACATATTGAATTATACGTGTCATCGATGACGGAGCCAGAAAAAATTTCTTGTGTGTGCGCCGTGATTTACAAAATTGATTTATTACTATCCAGCATTAAAGTTTTCGGGTTGTATTGAGTCAGGTCACATAACATACATTTGCTAGTGAAACCATATATATCCTTTTATTAGCTAAAACTCTAGAAACACAAAAACAAGTGTTAGCTAATAACCATAACCGAGGCATTTTATCAATAACTTGGTTTGTTTATTTTTAGCAAAGTAATTTTCCAATAATATGTCCGTAAATAATAAAAAATACTCTTCAATTATGTATCTTGTTAAAATGATAAAAAAAAACTTTAGAAAAGGTTAAATAAGTTTAACAAATCTAATTATGAAAAGTAAAAGGTATTACACAATTATTTGTGAAAAAGAATAGAAAAAACTGTTCCGAAAATCGCATGATCTAATAAATATTCTAATTAAATATAGTAACACTTAAATAAAAATATAATAAAAACTACTAAATCAATTTATGAAAAATAAAATCCTTGAAAGTTAACCTACTATTATATCTCAAAGTAAAATAAAACAAAATTAAAAAACAGTTTCTACATTAATGATGCATAGTGAATATAGGTATTGAGTACCTTTAAAGCCTACTTGACCTAAAATATTAAATTACCTATTTTGTTTCTTCTTCATTAAATAGACGCAGCTAGCAATTCCTCCATTGATTTTCCTTTCGTTCACCGGAAAAAAAATTCCGATATGCTTTCTTCGCCTTTTCGTTTCTTAATTAATGGGTTCGGTCACCAAAAATGAATAGGTTCATTAGTTAATACACTACTATACGCTCTAAATAAAATTGAAAATAGAATGGGTTCGGGCGAACCCGGTCTGTAGCTCCGCCATTGTGTGTCACGAATGTCACGCATTATGCTTTGTCTTTGGTTCGGACTAACTTTTGTTTGGGTGCGGGCGGGTTGTTATCAGAACCAATATCATTTTAATCAGAATGATAAGAGTATTTTTTTTTGGAACGAGTGAACGACCAACTAAGTAACACCGGGTACTCCTTACGCGGCCTCCAATGGCTAAAGGTAGCCCAAGCTGGCCACGAGTCCGGACGGACGGAGCCCCTAGCGGTCCACCTATTGAGGGATTCCCTGGATAAAACCAGACCCCCACGTCCGCCAAACGGCACGACAGCGAGGAGCCGGTAAAACCGTGTGAGACCAGGACTCGAACCTTGGCAAGCTAGGGTCATCCCTCATATCTCCCATATAAATTGGTGATAGTGAGGTTTAAACCCCTAACTCTCACCAGTAAATTGATGATAAGAGTAATTAAGTTTTTGTTTTAGAAATCAACTAAAAGTTGTTGTCATGTATAATAATAATAATTTCATTAATGCATGTATATGTTCTTATAATATCTTGATATTATTAGATTGTTTTTGTGATTCCTATTAGATGATATGAAACGGGTACCCTGTTTAAATATTGCATGGTCCTAAGTATTACTTAAAATTAAATAGTGTGAAGGTGTCATACAAATACAAGTCCGGTTGTAATTAACGAGTTTTATTGTCCATGTGCTACTTGAGATCGATTTATTAAAAGATTACAAGTTTAAACACCACTAATCAAACGAGTGTAACAGTGTTCCCGTTTGTAATTATCTACGAATTACAGACAGAAGTCCCAAAATAATATTTAAAACATTTTTTTTGAACGACGTCTCATTTCAAAAGTTTGTAAGGTTAGTGGAAAACATCGTCTCATTCAACAATCCGTCGGTAATATGTGATTGGAATTCTGGTAAGATCCCCCATTCTTTCTAGACGGGTGTTGAATCACCGTAAAATAACCAAACTACCCTTATTATTATTAAGGGTAGTTTGGTCATTTTACACAAACATAACTGAAAAATCTAACGGCGTTAGCATGTAAGGACCACCGTAATTACAAAATTCATACATCTGAATCACCTTAGTAATAAGTTTATCATATTTATAATTAGTTAAGTTTGAGAATCAAACGTGCAATATCTACAAACCATAAGGATCAACGATACGGTTAACTCTTTACAATTTAATGGTATAGAATAATACTCATCTTATAAAAAAAGTTACCTAGGCTATGTTTGTTGGTGAAAAAAGGGCAAATGTGTAAAGCATGACTGCCTAAGTAAAATAAGAATCTTCGCTTGATGTTGGCTGAATGGTTGTCTTGATAAGGTTAAATGTTTGGTCCATTTGAGACCAAGTTCGAATCTCTGATGGTGCAAACATTGGTCTCTCCGTTTTTTTTAAGTTTCTCTAATGGTGCAAACATTTTTGTTTTAGTTATTTATGTTTTTTTATGTGAGAAAGATTGTCTTTCAACATTAATTTTGATGTGGGCCCGATGGATGTGTTGTTAAGTAAAACCGACGGAATTCGATCGCCTGATTTTGTTTTAGTTTTGGTGCCGTAATAAAAACCTACTGAATTCCAATTTTGTTTTTGTTTTTTATCCTTTTGTTTTACTTTCGGTACTGTAACAAACGTGACACATACTGACCAAATTTGCTTAGACTCACCACCTCAACACCCGACCGGATCGAAAATGCTCGGGTTCTACCAACGCCCGTGTTTTAGTGACCGGCGCCACCTCGTTAGCCCACCTTAGTTTTTATATTGCCTTTTTCCTTATTTTCGGCTTTAGTTCTGATACCATAACGCACGTAACCAAAACCGACCGAATTCGTGTCGACTTACTGTCTCAAAACAAGGACTGACAATGCTTGAGTTTACTACTGCCCGGGTTTTACTAACCTGCCCCGACACAACATCCCAGGTAATACACTAGCTTATAATAAACAAGTTTTTTTACACAATAATTTACCAAGCATTCTATTATCTTACTCTCTTACTACTTTTTATCATATTTTGATCTAGCAAGCGTTTCAATGAATCACAACAATCCGAGTAACACATTCTATAACCCGCAAAACAGCCAACCCTCCAAATATTTTCAACCCGTATCTTATTTATGTTTCCTTTGTATTTTCGTTTTAATAATTTTATTTTAATGTTATTTATTACTTTAATTTCTATATTAAAAAAGATAGTGTTAAAACAATAATAATTATGTAATAATTACAAAGGCTTCTACCACTACTAGGAAAAAACTTTACTGTCTATGTGGCAGTGAGATGACATGAAAAAAAGGGTGTTTTAAGCTCTCTGCTATGAGAAACTAGAAAATAAAATAAAAATATGGTGGAGGGTGTGATACAGAGACGTGTGAGGGAGAAGTAATGTAAGGGATGGGGGCTAGATAGTTGAGTTTTTATATTTTCGATTCTTTTTAAGTAGCAAACTTGCACGATTCTAAATCTACTCTAAAATTCACATATACAATTTTGTTCACAATGAAACTTGAACCCTCATAAATTGCTTGAACCCTCATAAGTTGCAAGGGAATGACTCAACTTACTCATCCTCCTTATATCTTTGACCTACATGTTCTTTGGTATTTATATTATAGTAAATTTTGTGTTTTTAAACTTAATGGAAGAGTAGTCATTTTATGAAAAACACACTTTTAACATAAATTGATAAAATATACATAGATGTTACCGCTAACCGGTAAACACATGAATATATCCTTAGAGTTAACATCACTAGGGGTGCAAACGAGCCGAGCTACTCGAGATCGGCTCGTTAAAAAGCTCGATTGACCCAAGCTTAATCGAGCCCAAACCGAGCTCGAGTTCGAGCTTAAAAATAAGCTCGTTTAATAAACGAGCCCAAGCCCGAACTTCACTTATCAAGATCGAACCAGCTCGCGAGCCTAAATGAGCCTGTCATTTATATATATATATATATATATTAAATACATATATAATAATGAGTAATTATATATAATGTTATGAAAAAATAAATAAAAATAACTAAATAATATATATTATTTTATACATAAAATTATAATATATATAATTATTATATAAAAAATAATTGATAAATAGTAAACGAGCCCGAGCTCGAGCTCTGGGTAAGTTAAACGAGCCGAGCTCAAGCCTAGTAGAGCTCGGGCTCGGCTCGGCTTGTTTGCACCCCTAAAAATGACACTCTGACAGCTATTAGCAACTAATTGGTATTCCATTAAACTATCTTTCAATTTTGAGATAACATGATAATAAAAAGATAAATTAACAATTTGGAGCTATTTAATGCCTTAACTCAAGGGATTAAACTTTCAACTAGGCATCTAGTTCAGAAGTTGAGCCCTTATGATGAACATTATCACCTTCATCTCCTTCCAACTGATCAATCATGGGGTTCCTACACACGGGACAAGTCGAGTGCGAATAAAACCACATATCAACACATTCCATGTGAAACCCATGCTCACATTCGGGCAACACTCGAGTTTTCTCTCCTTCCTTCACCTCACACAAACAAACCGCACATTGTAGCCCGTCTTGAAACCTTTCAGGGTCGAACCTTACCACCCTTATGGTTTGCAAGAATGTACGGTCCATGCCTCGTTGCTCATTGACATGGTCGTTGGATTCTTGGCGCGCATATGGCCGACAGTGTCTAGAGACGAAGTACAGCAGTATGAGGAACATTATGACGATGAATATCGAGATGATCCATAGTAAAACCATATTTGATAATTTGGTAGAAGATTGTTGTGAAGCTACTGCAGGATTTAAGGAAGAAATGCTAACCGTGTTACATTCTTTTTTTTTTGGACTTGTAGTTTGAAGTTTCCATGGTATACTTTGTTTGACCCATTCATTGGTCCAAATTGTATGGATTTATGCTAAATTTTAGGATTGAGAACAATCCTCCATCTCTCATATAATGGTTTTGTCAAGTAGTAGTGAAGGAATGTACATAGCAATTAGCAATATAACAAATACGCGTATATTGCACATATTGAATTATACGTGTCATCGATGACGGAGCCAGAAAAAATTTCTTGTGGGTGCGCCGTGATTTACAAAATTGATTTATTACTATCCAGCATTAAAGTTTTCGGGTTGTATTGAGTCAGGTCACATAACATACATTTGCTAGTGAAACCATATATATCCTTTTATTAGCTAAAACTCTAGAAACACAAAAACAAGTGTTAGCTAATAACCATAACCGAGGTATTTTATCAATAACTTGGTTTGTTTATTTTTAGCAAAGTAATTTTCCAATAATATGTCCGTAAATAATAAAAAATACTCTTCAATTATGTATCTTATTAAAATGATAAAAAAAAACTTTAGAAAAGGTTAAATAAGTTTAACAAATCTAATTATGAAAAGTAAAAGGTATTACACAATTATTTGTGAAAAAGAATAGAAAAAACTGTTCCGAAAATCGCATGATCTAGTAAATATTCTAATTAAATATAGTAACACTTAAATAAAAATATAATAAAAACTACTAAATCAATATATGAAAAATAAAATCCTTGAAAGTTAACCTACTATTATATCTCAAAGTAAAATAAAACAAAATTAAAAAACATTTTCTACATTAATGATGCATAGTGAATATAGGTATTGAGTACCTTTAAAGCCTACTTGACCTAAAATATTAAATTACCTATTTTGTTTCTTCTTCAGTAAATAGACGCAGCTAGCAATTCCTCCATTGATTTTCCTTTCGTTCACCGGAAAAAAAATTCCAATATGCTTTCTTCGCCTTTTCGTTTCTTAATTAATGGGTTCGGTCACCAAAAATGAATAGGTTCATTAGTTAATACACTACTATACGCTCTAAATAAAATTGAAAATAGAATGGGTTCGGGCGAACCCGGTCTGTAGCTCCGCCATTGTGTGTCACGAATGTCACGCATTATGCTTTGTCTTTGGTTCGGACTAACTTTTGTTTGGGTGCGGGCGGGTTGTTATCAGAACCAATATCATTTTAATCAGAATGATAAGAGTATTTTTTTTTGGAACGAGTGAACGACCAACTAAGTAACACCGGGTACTCCTTACGCGGCCTCCAATGGCTAAAGGTAGCCCAAGCCGGCCACGAGTCCGGACGGACGGAGCCCCTAGCGGTCCACCTATTGAGGGATTCCCTGGATAAAACCAGACCCCCACGTCCGCCAAACGGCACGACAGCGAGGAGCCGGTAAAACCGTGTGAGACCAGGACTCGAACCTTGGCAAGCCAGGATCATCCCTCATATCTCCCATATAAATTGGTGATAGTGAGGTTTAAACCCCTAACTCTCACCAGTAAATTGATGATAAGAGTAATTAAGTTTTTGTTTTAGAAATCAACTAAAAGTTGTTGTCATGTATAATAATAATAATTTCATTAATGCATGTATATGTTCTTATAATATCTTGATATTATTAGATTGTTTTTGTGATTCCTATTAGATGATATGAAACGGGTACCCTGTTTAAATATTGCATGGTCCTAAGTATTACTTAAAATTAAATAGTGTGAAGGTGACATACAAATACAAGTCCGGTTGTAATTAACGAGTTTTATTGTCCATGTGCTACTTGAGATCGATTTATCAAAAGATTACAAGTTTAAACACCACTAATCAAACGAGTGTAACAGTGTTCCCGTTTGTAATTATCTACGAATTACAGACAGAAGTCCTAAAATAATATTTAAAACATTTTTTTTGAATGACGTCTCATTTCAAAAGTTTGTAAGGTTAGTGGAAAACATCGTCTCATTCAACAATCCGTCGGTAATATGTGATTGGAATTCTGGTAAGATCCCCCATTCTTTCTAGACGGGTGTTGAATCACCGTAAAATAACCAAACTACCCTTATTATTATTATTAAGGGTAGTTTGGTCATTTTACACAAACATAACTGAAAAATCTAACGGCGTTAGCATGTAAAGACCACCGTAATTACAAAATTCATACATCTGAATCACCTTAGTAATAAGTTTATCATATTTATAATTAGTTAAGTTTGAGAATCAAACGTGCAATATCTACAAACCATAAGGATCAACGATACGGTTAACTCTTTACAATTTAATGGTATAGAATAATACTCATCTTATAAAAAAAGTTACCTAGGCTATGTTTGTTGGTGAAAAAAGGGCAAATGTGTAAAGCATGACTGCCTAAGTAAAATAAGAATCTTCGTCAAAATTTACTCTTATTAACAACCAAGTATTCTAACAAACTATATTTAAGTGAATGTGGTTTTAAAAGATTAAATTTTGCAATTCAAAGATAGGTAGCGGCGTTGCTTGTTACCCGCTTGTCTTCTGTTTCGATGTAATCATTACCTTGCTTATTACAAAGTTAATTGAAATATTAAAGAAGTTAAAATGATTGTAAAGTGATAAACATAAATAGAACTTTGAAGTAATTAATGATAACTAAAAAAAACAAGGGATTAAACTTTGGATTACCTCTCAGTATTCTCATTAACAATTTCATTTGCTATCAACGACAACGACGACGATGAAGCTAGTTCAGACGTCGAACCCTTTCTACGACTGTCAGCTTCATCTCTCTCCACCAACATAGTATGCGAATCTTGTACTTCCACTAATATTTCCAACGGTTCACCAACGGGGTTCCTACATATAGGACAAGTCGAGTGCGAATGAAACCACATATCAATGCATTCCTTGTGAAACACATGTTCACAATCGGGCAATACTCGAGTTTTCTCTCCTTCCGTCACCTCACATAAACAAACCGCACATTGTAACCCGTCTTTGAACCTTTTAGGGTCGAACGGTATGACCCCTATGGTTTCCAAGAATGTATGGTCGAGGCCTTGTGGTTCAACGACATGATTGTTGGTGTCTTGGATTGCTTGTGGACACGTTTTGGAGAAGAAGTAGACCAATATGAAGAAGAGTACGATGAAGAATATCACTATGATCGACATTATAAAGATGTTCCGGGTTAATTCCATCACACCTTGGTTGTCAAAGTTATTGTTTCCCATATTGATTTGGTAGCTACATGATTAATGAGAAGTAGGTGGTGGATTTAAGGAAGATGAAGACATGGATGTGAATCATAGTCGTGTTATTCACTTTGTTTAGACTTTTTTATGGGATAATGACCGAAATGTCCCTTTGACTAGTCAATGTCGACAAAATGTTAATTTTAGATTTCTATCAACCAATTCTCATCGTCGACCCGATCACCTTGTAATCACTACTCGATGGTATTTTAACCAACCAGATTTGCCACGCGTCATAAAACCTACAGGTCGCTAGTTATTATTCAAAAAAATTGCCGAGGTCAACATGATTATTTAGGTGTCCGATGAGATTATTATGGCTTCCAATGAGATTTATTTTGGCTTCCGACGAGATTTATTTTACTTCCGAGTAGACTTATTTTAGCGTCAGACGAGATTTATTTTGGCTTCCGGCAAGATTTATTTCGCTTCTGGCGAGATTTTTTGGACAAGTGGCGATATCTTGTCGATTAAAAATCCCGTCGAGTAATGATTAAAAAGTGACAGGGTCAACGAGTTTTAAAGTAGACATTACGAGAACTGATTTGTCAAATTAACATTTTGTCGACTTTAACCGATCAAATGGGCATTTTCGTCATTTTTCCCATCCTTTAGACTAAAGTGTAATTGGTACTTATTCTTTGTTTGACTCATTCTTTGATACAAACTACACAGTACATTGACTTAAAATAGTATGATTCATAATTGAGATCAATCATCATCTCTTATTTTGATTCAACTAATTTGCTTTGTCAAGGTATTAATGAAGGGATGTATTATATCAAACACGACTTTAAGTCTTCATCAACGCTATTATAGAGTATAGATGTGTATATGTGCCATGTCTGTCACGTTATCTTTTGTCTTTGGTTCGGACCAATTTTTGTTAGGGTGCGGACGGGTTGTTGCCTGAACCAACGTTGGTCCTGATGGCAAAGCGGGTATTGTTCGGATTTGTGCATTTAATTGTACGAAACTAATGGATTTTTTTGAAGTTGTGACATCAACTATAAGTTTTTGTCAAGTATGATTTTAGTAACGCATGTATATGTTCATATAATATCTTGATATTATTATTGTTTCTATGATTTATATTTGATGATATGAAATGGGTACACGGTTTAGTTATTACACGGTCCCATATTGGCCACCAAAGCTAAAAATATCATGTAAAATTAATAGATATTGATAGTGTGACGGTGACATGTATAGAAGTTGGGATGCAATTAACGAGTTAAATAGTTCGTTAGCTACTTGAGTTCGGTGTATGAAGAGATTAGGAATTTAAACGAGCTGGAGTCTAAAATTCATATGCCCACCAAGATTAGTAGGCTTTTGAGGTTATTATTATTTTTATGAAAATTAATAACAGTATATGGTAAAAGATGTATATAAAATTACGGAAAACAAATTAAATAAAATGTTATATTTTAATAGTTAAAAAAAGTATATATGTAAGCGGAACTCACCATCTTTTTTATATTTAAAAAATATATAAAAAAATACTTAAATATATTCTTTTAGCAGTGCTCGTAGATTTTCTAAAAATAAACCCCACTATGTGGGATTCTGTTGCTACAATGGGATAGCTAAAAATAAGAGTATAACGGTCAAATATTGTATCCCTAACAGAACTTTTCTACCTGCTAAGAAGCAAAGAAAACATGACCGATTAGTCTCACCGTAGAAGGGGGTCTCCTACGATCAACCTCCGACGTGGGAATCAGTGATATGATACGATAATGAGATTGTAGGAGTAAGTATGAAGAGAGAGTTAAAGAGAAATAGGGTGAATGAGAAAAAATATACCTTTGGCTGAAATGTTCTTTTTATAGGCAGCCGGAAGCTTCTCTGGGGGAAACTTAAGTTTCTTAAAGGGAAGGAGTAAGCTATTCTTTTAGTTTGCGCAGACTGGGTGCATGCCATTTTCGTGCAACATTCGCCCAGCTTTTGTTTGTCTTGTTGTTACTTTTACTTTATGACAGACATCAAACTTTTGACAGCTTCATTTTATTGCAGCTAGAGTTTCCAGCTTTCCTGTTTAACAGCTTCTGCTAGCTACTTCTTTATTCCTAAGCTTCATTTTATAAACCTCACCTTTTAAGTGGATAGGGATACCCTCATTATCAGATTCTAATCCCAACCTTTCGATAGAACCGAAGTAACGAACCCAAACTCTTGCCATCTCTTTTGCACCACATATCGGATACATGGTTTTCTCATATGGAAGCAACAAAATGCACTAAAAACTAAAATTTCAATATAACTGTAAACAATAAATTTTATTAAATATAAGAAAAAATTACGAAGTTTATCCTTTTGAATTACCCAAAATTAGGTTTGATTTTGCTAGTAGTTCCTAAAAGTTAGGTGTTCGTGATTCGCACACCGGCTAGGGCTGCCACTTTTACTCGAAACCTAACACGAACTCGAACTAACCTAACCCGAGAAAAGACAAACCCGAACCCGAAGCGAAGTAGTTCGGGTTGGTTCTTGGGTCTGAATTCTGAGTTTCGGGTCAACCCGAATAAACTTTTAGTTTTAAACCCAGATAATAACATGCGTAATCGAATGTTGTCATCCCACCTATTATGAATATACTATTTCTTGTTTACTAATGTTTTCGATCTATAACTAAAAGCAGCTATAATCGAACACTCTAATCATGACATATCGATTACGATTATATTTGTATTGTTTATTATGGCCAGACTTTGTAAAAATTTACTCTTTTTTAGTCTACTATACCATGTTATTTTTGTTTTCTTATTTGTTATTTATGTTACGAGTGATAAAAACATGTTAGCTTTTGTTTTAGTGTTGTAGTTCTTTTAATCTTTGTTTGTTTTTTAAGATACTCAAAACCCGATTAACCCAATCTGAAAAAACCCGAACACGAACAACCCGAACCTGAAAAAACCATGAGAGATTCGGGTTGGGTTTCGGGTCTAGAATTTGAACATTGAAACCCGAATAACCAGACCCGAAAAACCCGAAACCCAAAAAACTAACCCGAAAAACACCTCTAAAAACCGTCATAACGTATCAGTTATGGTTATGGTTATGGTTATCCATTAACCGACATATCGGTTATGGTTATGAGTTTGATCCAAAACTGCCCCAAACCGACCCATCCACACCCAAAAAAAAACTGAAGGCCGGCTGTTCACGAACCGAGCCGAACCGAGCGAGCGTCTGCTCGAACTCGGCTCGAATTGAAACCGAGCGGCTCGGTTCGGTTCGGATTTAAGAAACCGAGCAGAAAATTGATGCTCGAACTCGGCTCGAATTGAAACCGAACGGCTCGGTTCTGCTCGTTTTCTGCTCGATTTTCAACCTGTAATTTAAATAAAATTATTTCAAGCTTAAACACCACCGTTTTCAAATTTCAAAGACACACAACAAGTTTAACAAATACAAATATAAAATTGTTTCGTTCAAAAAACATACAAACATCTAAAACTCCAAGCATCATGGTGGCTCGCTCATTCGGAACCAACACCTTCTTTTCAATTGCTTGTACACTCTTTCGGAACCAACACCTCAATTTCCAGAGTACAACAGGATTCGTTTCCTGCTCAGCTCCTTCCGATTCAAGCTTCAACGGAGTAACGCTCTTCTTATTACCGTCCGGAAACGTAACCGTCGTGGTGCAGACGGCGATTGAGTGGATGGTGATGGTGGCGGAAGAGTAACAGCAGCCGGAGTCTGGAGTAACAGCAGCAGGGGCGGCGGACTGGATCGGGGTGGACTAGATGTCTGGATGTCTAGGTTTTTAATATATATGTTTATATATATTATTTAAAAATGTTTATATATATTTATTAATAAAATCTTTATTAATAATAACGTTTTTTTAAAAATAACAAGAAAGTTATACTATATAAATATGTATTTATATATATATATATATATATATATATATATAAATTAAAAATATTCGAGCCGAACCGAACCGAGCAGGCCTTTGCTCGTGCTTGGTTCGTTTACAGATCGAACCGAGCCGAGCGGCTCGTTTACAATCGAGCGAAAAACCGAGCGAGCATTTTCCGAGCAAAATCCGAGCGAGCGGCGAGCGAGCGACGAGCGCGAGCGGATTGAACAGCCCTAGACTGAAGGGTGGCTTTGAAGAATAATAATCAAATCTTAAAAAAAAAACAAAATGGGGTAAATTAAATTTAATTAAAAAAATATATAAAGTAAAACAAAACCAGAAAAAAATCTTTATCTTCCTGCTTCACTGTGTATGTGTGGCTGCTATCTTCTTCTTCCCCTGTCATCTTCCATCTGTAACCAAAACCCTAACCCTTGATGTACTTCTACACTCGCTGAATCCAATTATTAACTGAATGACCTCCTCATGCCTTTATTAGGTACTCTATCCGGCAATTCAGTTGGATTCAATCGAATTCATCATGTTCCATTTCTATCCAGAAATCCAAAGACCACCGGATGGAGATACAGATACAGTTTTCACAATCCTACAAACATTCAGATGAACCGTGGCCGGTTAATAGTGAGGGCGGTAGCTACACTAGAACCTGTGTCTACTGGTAAGGAAACCGGTAAGGAGAATAATAATAATAATAATTTGTCAGTGCAGTCGGCTGCTAATGCTACGGACAGTGATGAGAAACCACCGGTTCAAGATGAGAAGGAGTTGTTGAGGCGGGAGAGGATATCGAAGGCGAATAAAGGCAAAGAAGCTTGGAATAAGGGGGTGAAGCACAGTCCAGGTATATATTGATTTAACTAGGTTAGAAACGTGCTAAGCAGTTAATGCCGAAAAATATCGGATATCGGTGATTTTAATATCATGCGTAATTTATATATATAGCACTTTAACACTAACAATTCAGTATATTCTCCTACCGTTAGAAATTAACCTTTTGCAACACTACCAATTGTAGCAAGTAGGAACTGATTAAGACTCGAAACACCAACATTAAACACTAAAAGTTGAAAATTAAAACTTAAAACGGTGATATCGGGAATATCGGTGATATCGGTCAATATCGCCGATATTATCAGTACCGATATTTTGACCGATATTTTGGCCGATATTTCAATGAGGACCGATAACCGAGATACCACCAATATACCCCCCGAGATACCACCGAGATTGACTGCATAGGAAACGCGTGTATTGCTTCAAATTGAAATCAGTTTTTTGTAATTTTGCGAGTTGTAAATTTATATATTAGAAGCGGAAAAAAGTATGCGTGGCAATAGATAGTTACTTATTTATTAGTTATCAAGTATAGACCATAGTAATCAAAAGTGCTTGCTTTGGGCGCCTAGGCGCTAATATTAGTACATGCGCAATTCCAGCGACTTACTTAAGACGCAATTATAGGAGGTTAATCTGGTTTTGATATTTACTTTCGTGTTGGAAATAATTTCCTTTCGAACACAAGGCGGTATAGGGGTAGGTAGTGGGCCGGTTTCGAGTTATGGAATTGGGTTAATTAATTAAATCAATTAGGGATGAATTACATGATTAGAAGCGGAAAAAAGTATACAGGGCAATAGATAGTTACTTATTTATTAGTTATTAGGTATAGACCATAATAATCAAAAGCGCTCGCTTTGGGCCCCCTAGGTGCTAACTTTAGTAAAGGCGCAATTCCAGTGAATTGCCATACTTAAGGCGCAATTGTAGGAGGTTAATCTGGTTTTGATATTCACTTTTGTGTTGGAAGTAATTTCCTTTCGAGCACAAGACGATATAGGGATAGGTAGTGGGCAGGTTTGGAGTTATGGAATTGGGTTAATTAATTAAATCAATTAGGGATGAATTAAATGAGCTGTATTTAATTTATGATAGCTAATAAATAATTAAGATTGGTTTTTACTAATTAATATATAAACATGTGGGTTTTATTGGTAATTTGTAGTCTAGAGTTCAAGTTCTTCTTTAATTGTACCGAGTCATGGTCTATGTAACATAATCAAAGCTGTGAGTATGGTTATGAGTTTCTAAACTATTTTAGAGTTATAGTTTAGCTATACAATCAAATTCATCGTGTGTTGTACTTATTTGGTTTGATTGTTGATTGGGACTTGATTTCTAACATGAACTAATTTGCAGAAACTCGGCAGAAGATACGTGAGAGGACCAGGCTTGCTATGCGTTCTCCACAGGTAGTTGTTTAATCTGATTTGTGTTTGATCTGAATGAAGAGATAACCTTTAAGCTTGTAGTTTGCAGTTTGAATCCCATATATGTGTGAGCCTGTTTACATTGGTGCCTGTTTTGACCCATTGTAGAATTTGATATCCAAATTGACCCATTGTATAATTTAAGTAGACCTAAAACGACCCCTTTTTTAGATGAACCAAATGCTATGTAAACTGTTCGGTCGGCGGGAGGTTCATTTATGCTCATATATTTAATAAATGAGCGAACATGAACACCATTTTTTGTTCGTTTAGGTAAACATATGAACATGAACACATGTCTCGTTCATTCATTTATGTTCATTTTCTTTATGCTGGTTTTTCAACATTCATTC
This sequence comes from Bidens hawaiensis, assembly GCF_021521415.1. Classification (NCBI taxonomy): domain Eukaryota; kingdom Viridiplantae; phylum Streptophyta; class Magnoliopsida; order Asterales; family Asteraceae; genus Bidens; species Bidens hawaiensis. The sequence goes on along the minus strand of NW_027505326.1, from coordinate 73,315 downwards.
ATTTAGGTAAAGGAATGAGCATGAACACATGTCTCGTTTGTTTATTTATGTCCCGTTTACTTTTGTTTTTATGAGTTTGTTCATGTTCGTTTGTTAACATTTGTTCCTGTACGTTCATTTATGTTCATTTATTTATGTTCGTTTATTTATGTTTGTTACTTTATGGTTTTTTTTTCTTTTTTCGTGCATATATTCATTAAAACTTTTTAGGTCCATTTCAATTTTGTCTAGTTTTATTAATACTTTTAGGCTCATCATGTTGATTTTCACGTTTACTTTTATTTGCTGTTCGCTCCTTATGTTTGCTTATGCTCCATATATGTGCAGTTATGTTCATTTATGCTGTTAACATACAAACATAAACACAGACACACAAACAAGAAAACTCTGTTTGTTTAGTTGTTCATGTTCGATAGTTTGTTCGATTAAAGTTAAACAATCAAACATGAGCCGTTTGTTTTCGTTTGGTTTGTTTACAGGCCTAATTTGAGTTACAAAATGAACCTGTTTACAAATATATTTTGTAACCCAAATCAACCCGTTATTAAAGAATGGGTCAATGGTTGTCACCACTAATTTACAACATCTGTATGTGCAGGTCAAGATGAAACTGCTAAAGGGAATACATAATCAAACGTATGTCCTTTTTCCTTATTATTTTCAAAACAATTTCTTTAACCTTTTCACTTTTATGTGGACGCTGACAGTTATAGATTTATATCTTGATTCTTTAAAACATATGAAACATTGTGCTGTCGTGAGACAAGATTAAAGATTGCAGCTGCAGTCAAGCTCACATGGGACAGGAAGCGGTTCACCCGGAGGATGATAGCTCGGTGCCACCGTGAGTGGCTTGACCTAATCGCAGAAGCTTCTAGAAAGGGCCTTTCTGGTGAGGAAGAATTACATGGGACTCATATGAGATTATTGACCAACAACTCGGTAAAGAGTTTAGAGAAGGCATTGAATCAAGAAAGAAAAAACGTGGGCCTGGCCCAGGTGGAAGAGCACCCAAAACCCTTGAACAAAGAAGGAAAATCTCAGAAGCCATTGCCGCCAAATGGGCCAACCCTGTAAGTTTCTGTTACTCAACCGGTTTCATTTTGATTCATAATTTATGATTAAAGTTTCTATCTTTATGTTGTAGGCTTATCGCGATCGGGTTTACAGCGGCATAGCTAAACAACGTGGCAAGAATCTTTCTGAGCCTAGAGATCCTGAATGGGGGACGAAAAAGAAGGAAGTTAAAAGGGTCAGACCAGTGAAGAAGAGGGACGAGTTGTATAATAATGTCAAGGTTAGAAGTCAACCACCTAAAGTCAAACCCGTAAAGGTGCCACAGGCGAGATTTAAAGATCCACAGGCGAGATACAAGTTAGAGATGATAAAGAGTATTAGAGCACAAAGAGCAGCTTCAGATCCCAAAATAAGCGAAGCTATCTTAAGAGCCAAGTGAGTTTACCTTTTAAATCACACTTTTTTAGTTTCGGTTAAAATTGTGTAGTCATGTTGAAGAATATGTTTTTTCAGCATTTTGATCGGTGAAGCGCAGAGAGCTGCAGAGGCGTTAGAGGCTGCTGCTGCAACGAGTCCTGTGGCTGAAGTGTCTTTGATTGAAACCAGGAAGTTGATTGCTGAAGCTATGAGTTATATTAAGTCTATAGAGACGGGTAATAGTGGAGCTTTAGGGGCTGGTTCTGACGAAGAGATAGTTGAAGGTGTGAAGGAAATAGAGCGAGGAGAACGAGTGAACGGGTATCCATCTGTAGATATTGCAAAGCTTGGTGAGGCAGGCCTGCAGGCGAATGTTAATGGATCAGTGCATGCTGATTTATCATCGTCAATAGCACCATCACCATCACCATCACCACCGTTATTATCATCACCACCATCATTATCATCGCCATCACCACCACCGCCACCGTCATCATCTTCACCATCATTGTCGTTACGGAGTGATGGTGAGAAACAGGGAAAAGGCGGCAAAGGAAAACGATGGGTTTGTGGGAGGCTGGTTGAAGTTGAAGATGAAGATGAAGATGAAGATGAAGATGAGGACCAGTAGAAATAGTGGTAGTTATTGTAGTTGTTTGTTGTGCAAGTATAATATTATTCTAGACACAAAAGCATATGATCCCTCTTCTCTTTTAATCTATGCTTCCATTTTTGTGTATCATCTCACATTCTTTTCATATGGTGTCTATCTAGTTGTGTTTTATTTCTGTTGGATAATATTAGTAAAATTATGAAAGTAATAAAAAAATATGTTAAACGGGTCAAACAGGTCAACGCGAAACAATTTGAGACGTTTAGGCCATAAAAGTCGAGACACGAGCTTCACATATGCAAAACATTTGGTATTAAAATTATTGATAATATTTTACACTAAATATAAACACTATTAATTCTCTTCATCTATTGTTTTTTGAGTGAAACCGTGGTCGATGTAACAACCTTCTTCCTCAGGTGTATTTCTATATTTTAACATTAAGAATTTCATGTATACCGTAAGGCTTGGTCACAATTGGCCAATAGTCACCTTCATTTAAATAGGTAAAAAGACAGAAATACCCTGACTTCATGTTAAAAAATTAATAGATTAGTAAAATAGACGAAATGACAAGATTTGAAAACCTCAAGGATCTTGACGATAATGACACCTTAGTCAAAAATAAAACATTTTAGACTCAATATGCATTAGGGGTGTTCAGAAAATCCGGAAAAAAAAAAAACCCCGAAACGTGAATAATCTGATTCGAATTCTTATTTGGATATTCTAATTCGATCCGAATACCCGAATAACTAATTCGGATATGGTTTTCAAAAAATTTTGGATAGTTCGGATTATTTGAATATCCGAATAAATAACATGTGTTTTAATTATTTGACGCTTGACTTTATTCATGTACTATTTTAATTTGTAGAATTATGATAGATCATGGATTTTGGCTTATTGGTTTGAAAAATACTTATTGACTTTTTGATATTTTCAAAAAGCCAATAAGTTAAAATGTGTGATAGTCACAAAAATCTTTTTTATTTTAGCTTTTTGAAATGGTTAAATAACAGTTTTCCAAAAGCCTCAAATCCTGACTTTTCAAAATGGCTTTTTGAAAAAGCCAATAAGCATTTTTCAAACTCAATTCCAAACATGCGCTTAATTAAACTTTTGTTTGTGTACGTTTTATTTTAATTTCTGGTTTTGTATTTTTACTTCATTAAATGTTAGTTTGAACGTTTGCTATACAGTTTATTTCGGGTTTTTCGGATTATCTGAATCCATTCCAAATTCATCTGAAATCAATTCGGATTGTATACGAACACCCATAATTCGTATCGGGTTTTGAACATGGTTCTAAAAATTTCAAATCCGAACAATCCGAACCGAATAACCCGTGCTTATTCGAAAAAAACAAAATAAACAAGGACCAATTATTAAACAATTCCAGTCGCCGAAACCACTATCAGAAAAATCTCGCCGCTGCGTATACACTCGCATCTTCACATTCCAATTCCAATTCCAATTCCGATTCCATTTCATTTCCTGTGATTCAACTGAATTAACAACCAAACCAAATTCAGTTATTATTATTATTATTATTATTATTATTATTATTATTCTGTTTCAATCCTTCAATTCCATTCCACCATTGATCATGAGAGCTAGGTTATTAGTGTTTCCGATCAAAGGCAGGAGGAACTGGTGCTTCATGCGATTCATTGACCGGTCAAACACGCAATCTCAATCCTCACAGTCTCCAGCCACGCTTAGACAGCTCTGGGAGAAGATTTCTTCGAATACGAAGAAATCGACTGCGGCTAATGTCGAGCTGTGTATCGATTTCGCAGCTAATAAGGCACTGTCTTATTGTGTTAATTTGATGTTATTATGTTAATGATAATTTATTATTTGTGTATTGATTGTTTTTTTGTTTGTGTAGATGAATAAGGCGTGGTCCTGACTCGAGAAGGCGCCTCCTGGAAGTTTTAAGAACAAAATTCATAGGTATTATTATTATTATTATTTTGTATTGTTATGTGATAATGTGAAATGAGGAATTGATTGTGTTACTTTTGTTGATTCTAACTGGCACAATCGAACTCATAATCAAGTCGATTTCAGTATGAAAACTTGAATTCATAGGCATAATAAATATTATTGTTGTGAAATTATGTGATGTGATGTGATGTGATGTTGATGTAATTATGTATTATGAGCATTGAGTAATTGATGGTGTTATTTTTGTTGATTCTAACTGGCACAACTGAACTCGAAAACAAAATAATCCAGTCGGTTTCAGTGTCAAAACTTTCTGAAAACTTAAATTCACAGGTATAATAGTTTTTTTCTATTTTGTGTTGTGTGATGTTGATGTTATTATGTGATATGAGGAATTCATTGTGTTATTTTTGTTGATTCTAACCGGCATATTCGAACTCGAAAACAAAATAATCAAGTATCAAAACTTCTTGAAAACTTAAATGCATAGGTATAATAATAATAATAATTATTATTATTATTATTTTGTATTGTTACGCGATGTTGATGTTAATATGTGATTTGAGGAAGTGATTGCGTTATTTTTGTTGATTCTAACTGGCACAACTGAACTCAAAAACGAAATAATCAAGTCCATTTCAGTATTAAAAAAACTCCTGAAAACTTAAATTCATAGGTGTATAATAATTAGTATTTTGTGTTGTTGTGTGATGTTGATGGTATTATGTGATATGAGGAATTGATTGTGTTATTTTTATTGATTCTGATATGTAGTTTGGGATTAAAGCTTTTGTCGCGTGTTAAGCCGTCTGAGATATTTTTGAAGTCAATTCCGAAGCAGTTAACTGGTGTGGAGGTTGTATTCCCATCAAGGTTTGTTTTGGTTTATTTTTATTATCATCATATTTTTAGTACTGGTTTTTGGATGTTTTTAACAAGTTTAATGGGCAAATTAGTATAAAGATAATGTTGGACATCGCTGAATATTGAATACTGACTCTTTGTGTTTGATTTTGTGTGAAGTTTAAATCCGAGGCTTGTTCGACGAAGATTAAGACATATTGCTTTAAAGTAAGTTTTAGTATTATCGGAAGTTTTTATTGATAATTACAATTTAGTCTTGTTGTATTTGTTCTTGTTAATGCAACAAGTCATTACTTGAAATATAGTTACATGAATAACTATTTGATAGTTTGGTTTGCTATTATGGCAATTTGATTGATATGTCATTTTGTAGGTTTTAACTTATAAATGTTTTCGTTAAATTGGCACCTATAATTAGTGTCTTTCTGTAATTAGTTTGTTCAATCCAAGGTATTGATATATTTTGATGTTGAATTTATAGTTTTTTTCTTTTTGATCTGCAGGGGGACTATTGTTCATAAGAATTACTTTTATGGATCTGTCACACTGCTCCCTGTTACCTCTGCTTTTGCTGTATGTATATCTATCCACAGTTGGCTCTGAAAATAAACAATAAATATAATTTCTTGTTCTGCAAAATTTGTATCACATAGAATTTTAGATTTTTGAGATAAAATAAAGTTCATTTTCAATATACTATTCATTCATTTTTAATCAGTGTTAGGCTGCTGTAAGGCTTGTTCGTTTTTAGTACTTCCTTCAAAGATTTACCCTCTTTTTTTATTAGGTTCTACCTTTGCCAAATGTACCCTTCTTTTGGATATTATTTCGCACTTATTCCCACTGGAAAGCTCTCAAGGTTAGTTAAGCTTCTAAAGCCCCGTCAACTACTCTTAAGTACGTGCCTTTAGTTTCTTTGTTATGGTTCTTTAATGATCAGTTCCTTTGTTATTTGGTTAACCTATCCATGATGTCATATTGTTATATCTCATGTCATATTTTTGCACGCATCCCCATTTTTTTTTAAATTTTATGAATTATGTTGTGATGTGTGTGCACGCACTCACTTTGTCTACTTCTTCAGGGAAGTGAAAAACTTCTTGAGCTGGTATCAGATTCCTCAACGAATCAGAACTCTTCTGAGAAAGAGCATGGGGATGAAGCATCAGAAAATGACTCAGATGAGGAAACTCACCCCCCACTGGTAAATTACACCTCACAATCTTAGTTTACCAAAGCTTTTGATCTATCAGATAGTGTTGATACAGTATTGTGAATAATATCTTGGTAGAACTGTTAAAACTGTTTTAAGGGTGTTTGGTATTGCTTACCCCAACTGCTTATTTGAGGGTGAAATAAGATGCTTTGGGTAAACTGTTTGAAGTGGCATATTCCAACTGCTTTTTTAAAAGGCAATAGTAAATAAGCAATCTCATACGCGCCCCCCCCCCCCCCTTCAAAAAAAAAAAAACCTTGGTTCCGGGGGGGATTAATTCCTTTCAATTAGCTCATCTTCAGTTTTGTTTATGTAATCTTCAATAACAGAAATATGTTTTAGAAAATCAGAAGTTTAACCTATTTTTTCTTCCAACATTAATTAGGAAGTATGCCTCTATAATCCAAGTTACGGTTTTAATGGGCTTAATTATGTTTAATATGATTTATGATTTATATAAAAAAATTCAATAACTTCTATTAAATATTGTATGAAGTAGAGATAAATTTATACATCTTACATAATGTAAAAAATTTACTTGAAAAATCATTCTATTCCTTCAACTTAACATGATAAATTGATAATGATCCATTCCACTGCATTTCTGATTTCATTGCCTTGTCCATTCCATTCCAGTCAACCGAACCAGGTTTTGATAATATGTTATTTGGACGTGTTAATAATATGCTATAGTTTTAAACTTTTAATGATTGTATGCTTTTTATTTTTATTTAAGTATTTTTATCTGTGATTTATCAACTAGTGTTTATAGTATCTGTTGTCGAGTTGCATATTTGCTTAGTTGACATGCAAGGGTTTTGTACTTTTTATGCTTTTATCTTTTTAGTAAGCAAATTAAACATTAATATGTTATATGTAATAATGTAGAGTGGCTCCCTATAAATTAATGTTTTAAGTATAGATTTGCGTATTATTAAATGACTTAATGCATTCATGTATATATATTTGATATAGGCTATCATTTAAGTAAAATAAGCCCTCATTGTTAAACATATTAGCATTTCAGTAAATCAGAAAAAACCAAATTAATCTTGAATCAAACCCAAGAAACCACGTGAAATCTGTATATCCCAAACTCGAAAACCTAACAATACTATGAACACAGTGCGAAGCCTGCATATTTTCTTTATCAATTATTTTGTAACCTTAGTTAAATGCATTATTATCATTTTACAATGAATGTAAATGTGTGTGCAGGTAATGCAGGCATCTGAGGAGCTTGAAAGACTGATTGGAGACGGAAATGATGTTAGCAAGTGTACATTAAAAGACATTAGCAAGGTATTCGATTTGAATACAACCGACGTTCTAAAATACCATCAACAGCAAAACTAGCTGCATTTATTTTAGGAAAAAGAATTAGATGGAAAATTTTGATTTGTTCAGCCATCTACTTACATGTTCCACAGACAGACATGGATCTCATTAATTGTTTTGTTTCACAAATTCATCACTTGTTCTAGGATTATCAACACTTTTGTAATTGCTGCTGCTGCTGCTGCTGCTTTATGTCATAAATCATTAGGAGGTTGTTTGGTTTCAACAACCCAAATGCTTAGTTGTGTTTCTAATGATAAATTAGCTATAATTGCTGAGTTGGAGATTTAGTTGTAGCTGAAAAGTGTGGACTGTCATAAATTTTAACAATTACAGGTCACAACCCTTCGGTTTGACAAGCTCGAATGGTGCACGTTTGAAGGGACAACTACTGAAATTGGGGACAAACATTAAAAAACAATATCTATAATTCTGCAAATATTTAATTATTTAAATCTAATAAAAAGAACTTTTTACTTTTTTTTTGAACGGCGACTTTCTCAGTTAAGAGGTATCGCGACCGCAATGCGGCTCCACCACCACTTAGGCCAGACTATGTTGACATTATCGGGGCCCACGCTGGCATCCAAGTGGCTTGGCCAAGCTGGTAAAACCCAGTTGGCTCACCCTGCCCGAATGCACGACAGGTTTTTATGCTCTGAGACAATCCGGTCGGCATCAAAGATCGAACCCAAGACACCCGGGTCTCCCATCACTTGCCTGGCCAACTGGGCTAGCGCAACTGGTTAAGAACTTTTTACTTGATCCAAATATTTTCTTGTCTCTATTTAATTTTTTTTTTCTTTTTTTTCAATGATTCTAGAGATGATCCTGATCCTAAAAAGTCAACAGTTGAATTAAATTCCTCAAAATAAGAAATTTCCTAATGAACTTTTAAATTTCATATTTCAGATTCATGACCCATGAGTCACGCTGCCAATAAACAAACTCAAATACGGTTGTTCTTTCTTATTTAAAGGCAATATTATAACTATTTAGTTGTTAATCTGGACACAAAAGTAAACGATAGAACGATGTAATTAATGCACATGCACATGTCTCTACCTTATAAGTAATAAAACAGTTATATTCATACTTAATGCACATGCTTCTACATTCATATATCCAAATAAGTGTACCGAACCTTGATTTAATGTCAACTCTATTTAAATTGCCATTTTCTTTCCCCTTCAGGTTCTGGCTGTTTCATTTCATTTTTGAAAACAAAATTCACATATCATGACTCACCTTCAAAAAGTAGACCACTTAAGAATCCCATTTGAGGACATCAAATATGCCACCAACAACTTTGCTGCCCAAAATTTACTCGGAAAAGGTGGATTTGGGCCGGTCTACAAAGGTCAACTCCCCTCCTCCACCGGCTCAAGTGAGCCAGGTACAACTGTCGCTGTAAAGCGGCTAGATGTGAAGGGCGGGCAAGGAGAACGTGGGTTTCTAATGGAGATTGTTATGCTTGCTAGTTACAAACATGACAACCTTGTTTCTCTCATTGGATTCTCTGACGAAGGTAATGAGAAAGTTCTTGTCTACAAATACGAAGATAATGGAAGTCTGGAAAACCATTTGGACTCCAAAAACCTCACGTGGGTGCAACGCCTACGTATTTGTGTTGGTGCGGCACATGGACTCAGTTATCTTCATGGCGGTGTGGGAAAAGAGCACAGGGTGCTACATCGTGACATAAAAAGTTCAAATATTTTGCTAGATGCCCGTTGGGAAGCTAAAATTTCAGATTTCGGACTGTCTAAAGCAGGTCCCGCTAATCAACAATTCACTTTTCTTGTCACTAATGCTTGTGGCACGCTAGGCTATATTGATCCGGAATATTCTAGTACGGGGATACTTACAAAAGAATCTGACGTATATTCTTTTGGAGTAGTATTATTTGAAGTCTTGTGCGGGAGAGTTGCACTAATTATGAAATACAAAGACCGGCGTAAATTTCTATCTGGATTGGTGCACTTTCATCAAAAGAATGGCACATTACGCAGCATCATAGACCCTAATCTGCTAAATCAAATGGAGCCCCGCTCGTTAGAAGTATTCACCAATATTGCTTTCCAATGCCTCAATTGTGATCGCAAGCAACGCCCAACGATGGATTTAATTGTCAAAGATTTAGAAATCGCTTTAGAACATCAACATGTAAGTTATCATGATATTTTTAAAATTAGATTATTAATAAGTTTTTGAACTTATGGTCACTAACTTTGTGTATTGAATATTAGGATACACAAATGATCAATTCACTCTCGGAAGTTGTAAGTAATCGTTTTCTTCATTTTCGATTGTAATATATATATAGGGTTTGGATCAAATACAAATGGAATTAGCGTGCTAATTATGAGAATCAAGAAGAGTAATTATATAAAAGTAGAGTAATTATGTAATTTCATCATAGAGTAATTACATAATTACTCTCTAATGTGATTATACAATTACTCTACTTGATTATCACAATTAGCACGTTAATTTTATTTGTACGTTAACTTTCCCCTATGCATATACCTCATTATAAAAAGGATCTGATTACAATAATTGTGTGCTTGACGCTAGGGTCCACGAACCAGGTTATGGGGATCACTGACGGGTGGGTCCTTATTTTGCTTTCAGCTCAGGAGCAATCAAAGGTTGAGGAATAAAGGTAACTTTGGTCCTTTCGGTGAAGAGGGGACGAATGACACTCATTTTTCAGTATCATGGGACATGGGTTTGTTCGATGGGTTCTATGGACGTAGTGGTCGGTACTTGAATGCTTTGGGTTGCTGTTTGAAGACCAACTAGCATTTTGTCGGAAGCATAGACGACTTTGTTAGAATTTGGCAAGTTTGTTGAAGAATTTAATTAAAGCTAAACACGCGTTAAGGCCATATATATATATATATATATATATATATATATATATATATATATATATATATATATATTACTTAACAATAAGTATAAGTACTTATATGGTTCATATTTATGTTCAACCATGAAGTTTGTTGTGAAAGTTGCAAATATTTGCCCACATATGATGGCTTATACATTACACCCATTCTTGCTACCATTTCATACCTCAAAAACCCATCTTTGTTGCCATGTATTTACATATCTACACTACCTTCCCACTGTTTTCTAAAAAGATGAATTACATGTTATTGATTTAAACATTAAGGTGTCGTCACCAAGTCGGTGAAGGCCTTGACTGCATATGTTTGGCTACCATCTTTGTCGAGGTGTTTGCCATGAAACAACTTATTAGTCGATTTATTGATTACTATGGAATAAGATATGCATCATATATCGTAGATCAAGTAAAGACTCTGGTGCCATATATGTTAGGATCTTGCACACACACAAACCGAACACACACACGAAAGCAATAAATGAACACGAGGAAATACCGTGGTTCGGTCTAAACTAACCTACTTCCGCAGGCTGCAATCAAGAAACTCTTTATTGCTCTGCCTCTCCCCATTTGTGATAAGGATTACAAGTACAAGGTAACTATTTATAATTACATTTTAGGGTTAACAACTTGTTCCCAAGAAAACAAAAAAATGGGCCTAATATAAATTAGAACCGGGCCGCCTGCCCTTTTAATCTTTTGCCACTAATTAAGCCTTCTAAAACGAAACGGGCCCAATACCAATTGAGCCTTCATAACCCAACAATCTCTTACTTGAAGACTTGATAATGTTCAACTGCCATCCGCTGTAAACACTTGCACATCTAGTAATATCTTCAACTTTCCTGGTTGCAGCTGCCTTCTCAACAGTTAACCTTAAGGCCCGTTAAAGTTGCCTGGAGCTCCAACACATCAGTCATGGTTAAACCTGCGCCTAGGGGTGCAAATGAGCTGAGCTGCTCACAAGCTACTCGAGACCGACTCGTTAAAAAGCTCGATCGAGCCGACCTGAATCGAGCCCGAGCCCAAGCTCAAACCTAAAAGTAAGCTCATTTAATAAACGAGCCGAGCCCGAGTTTCACTTATAGAGCTCGAGCCGGCTTGCGAGCCTAAACGAGCATGCCATTTATATAATTTTTTAATATATATTTTTTATAATTATTAGTTAATATATATATAATGCTATGAAAAAACAAATAAAAATAACTAAATAATATATATTATTTTATATATAAAATTATAATAGAAAAAATATATAAAAGCAATTATAAGTGTATAAAAAATAATTAATAAATAGTAAATGAGCCGAGCTCGAGTCAATCACCTAGGTAGGCCTGAAATATTTTAAAGAATTTTTTATACATTTCTAATGTTCAAATCAAATTCCCAATTCATTTAAGTCAACTTTTATTAAAAACAAATTACACAGTCCAAACTATAACCTAAAAAGTCTGTTTAAATATTTAATTGTTTAAACCTAATTAAAAATAACTTTTCTACTTAATGCCTAAATATTTACTTGTCTCTATTTAAAAATTTTCAATGATTCTCGGGAGGCCCTGATACTAATTATAGTCAACAGTTGAATTAAATTCCTCAAAATAAGAAATTTCCTAATGAACTTTTTTAAATGTCATATTTCTGATTCATGAGTCACCCTGCCAATAAACAAACTCAAATACTGTTCCTTCTTTTTAAAGGCAATAAACTATTTAGTTGTTAATCTGGACACAAAAAGTAAACGATCAAACATAAGGGTAAATATAGAATGTTATGAATCCAAGATCAGCAAATATAGTTTTTAAAAGATTGGGTTTTGCGATTCAAAAAGTGGTAGCGGCGCAGCTTGTTGCCCGTTTGCCTTCTGTTTCGATATAATCCAATAAACAATTAATACGGCAAAAAATATAGAACAAAATTGATATAGTTATTCCATGCCAGATTGCCAGCTTGCCTTTAAAATAATTTCATTGAATTCAAATGAGCTTTGTATATATATTATATACCCTTGGAATAAGACTTTTAAGTAATAAAGTAGTTATGTTCATACTTAATGCACATGTCTCTACCTTCATAGATCCAAACAAGATGTAATTATAAATTTAGAGTCAACTCAATTTGCTGTTAGATCTGCACTTAAACTTGATAGTGCCAACTCAGTTTAAGTTGCCATTATCTTTCCCCTTCAGATTCTGACTGTTTCATTGCATTTTTAAAAACAAAGTTCACATATCATGACTCTCCTTCAAGAACTAGATCACTTGAGAATCCCATTTGAGGATATCAAAGCTGCCACCAACAACTTTGCTGACCAAAATTTACTTGGAAAAGGTGGATTTGGGCCGGTCCACAAAGGTCAACTCCCCTCCTCCATCGGCTCAAGTGAGCCAGGTACAGCTGTCGCTGTAAAGCGTTTAGACGTGGAGGGCGGGCAAGGAGAACACGAGTTCCTAATGGAGATTGTTATGCTTGCTAGTTACAAGCATGGCAACCTTGTTTCTCTCATTGGATTCTGTGACGAAGGTAATGAGAAAGTTCTTGTCTACAGACATGAGTATAATGGAAGCCTCGACAACTACCTTGACTCCAAAAACCTCACATGGGTGCAGCGCCTTCATATTTGTGTTGGTCCGGCACGAGGACTCAATTATCTTCATGGTGGTGTGAGAAAAGAGCACAGGGTGCTCCATCGTGACATAAAAAGTTCAAATATTTTGCTAGATGCCCGTTGGGAAGCTAAGATTTCGGATTGTCTAAAGTAGGTCCCGCCAATCAACAATTCACTTTTCTTGTCACTAGAGCTTGTGGCATGTTTGGCTATCTTGATCCGCAATAGCTATTAGTGGGGTGCTCACCAAAGAATCTGACGTATATTCTTTTGGAGTAGTATTATTTGAAGTCTTGTGCGGGAGAATTGCATTCATTATGAAATATGAAGACGAGCTTAAATTTCTATCTGGGTTAGTGAAGTTTCATCAAGAGAAGGGGACATTAAACAACGTCATAGTTCCTAATATGCTACAACAAATGAAGCCTCGTTCGTTAGAAGTATTTTTCAACATTGCTTTCAGATGCCTCAATGACGATCGCAAACAACGCCCAACGATGGATGAAATTGCCCAAGATCTAGAAATCGCTTTGGAACACCAACTTGTAAGTTATCATGATACTTTTTAAATTAGATTGTTAGTAAGTTTCGATCTTGTTAGATGTTGAACTTACAATGTAAACTTTGTGTATTGAATATTAGGATACACCGATCAGTTCGCTCTCAGAAGTTGTAAGTAAACATTTCCTGAATTCTTTATTGTAGTTTTGGTGTGATAAAAATAAAAACCAATAAGCCAATAAACAATTTTTAAACTCAATCCCAAACATGCTCTAACTGTGTTGTGTTGCTGATACTAGGGTCCACGAACCAAGTTATGGGGCGCAACGACGGATGGGCCTTTATTTTACTTTCGGCTTGAGAGCAATCAAAAGCTGAGGAAAATAAAGATAAATTACGATAAATGGATTCATTCACTTACTTTTGAGGTGGAAGATTCCAATGGTTTGTTGCATTCTTCTAGACAATATGGTGGGGATTATGACAAAGCCAACAATATTCAAACGAGTCAAACAACGGTGATTAACTCTCATCCCTAGGTGTTTTCAGTTTTTGAATGAAAGTTGTCGTTTGAAATAAAATCTCTTGAAAGAATCTCAGTAAGTTTTAAAACATCAGCAAGTTATAAAACATCAGCGAGTTACTGGACTAAAATGGTCATTTAGGTCAAGCCAATATATGTGTTGACATTTTGGTCTTTAAACATATAAATCTATGTTTAAAATTGACATTATAAATTTATAAAAAATTATAAATAGCTATTTATTATATATTTATATTTTATATATATATATTTTTTGCCGTAACCGTATCTTGAATTTTTGATTTTTGCCGTTTCCCTTACCTGTAACGTCCCTGTATCCTGGTCCCGTACCCGTTCCCGTGCTACTTAGCTAAACATTAGTTCACTAGCCAGTCCAATTATAGACATTAGTTAAAAGTTAACGTGTTTATGTAAGCTAAAATATTGATGTGTGATTTAATGATTTAACCTAAGGATCAAGACTTAATAAATGTTTAACATGAAAATTATTGATTCCCACAGATAGACTTTGATGTTGATGAAGAGATAACCGGCATTGGCGGAAGTTATGGGAGGCGTGAATGCGGTGATATATTCTTCACATTAGCTTTTAGGACAAACAAAAAGAAAGTGTATGGTCCCGACCTTTCAGTGAAAAGCCGAGGTTTGATGTTTCTAGTTTTACAAGAGGATGTGAATGGGATGTGGGTTCGTTTGATGGGTTCTATGGACGTTGTGGCAAGTACTTGGAAGCTTTGGGTTGCTGTTTGAAGGAGACCAATAGCTTTCCACATTGGTCGAAATTACTTTAATACTGAGAAAAGAAGGAAGAAGAAATAGATTATCGTTGGAAAATTTTCAGACGAGTGTGGACTGATAACAAGAAGATGGTGAAGAAAATTAATATTATTATAGGTTATGGTGTACTTTTATAGCACATTTTACTTTTTTTTTTTCACATTTTCATGATTGTTTTTCAATTTTTTACCTTAAATTAATAAAGTTAACAACAACAAAAACAATAATAATAATAATAGCTATTATTATTATTATTACAAAAATGCAATAATAATAATTGCAACTACTAATAACATAACAATATATATATACTATACACCTACAAAAGGAAGTGTAGCAACGAATTTTGGATCATCGGAAATTTCATCTTAAATATGAGGGTACATGGCCAAGAATACCATCAAGGAGAAACTCTATCACCGAAAGAAAAACCTCTTAAGTCAGGTTTCAAACTTGAGACCTCAATAGTTTACTTTGTGTAGCATTCTACTTTCTTTTTTCTTTTTCTTCCGTATAACAAGAAAATAACTTTGGTATTGAAATATTATTTATCGATCTAGACTTTTATCACTTTTAGACTATGTGCGGCCTGTTAAAGTGGCACACCATTACCACATTGACGGTAAGATTTTAACTTAATAACCATTTCATAAGGATGAAGTAGCTAACAGTGGCACACCATTACCACATTGACGGTAAGATTTTAACTTAATAACCATTTCATAAGGATGAAGTAGTTTTAGCCAATGAATTAAATTAAAAAAATATTAATACGTTTGCATTATATTGGTGGAAGGTGATGGACCCCTTTCAATTCCATCTTCACCCCGTGTTAAAGCTTTGGCCAATTCTCTCCATTGGCACATCGCTTTGGCTATAGTGTAGTAGTGTTGACGCCCTTTATTCTCGTGATGGTTGATGCAAGGTACAACCATGTTACTCTCTAGATTTGGATTGATATTTGGGCACATAATGCATAGAGTGACCGTAGCATCGACTAAAGTCGACATTTTTTTACCTTATGCAATACTGAATAGGTTGTTTACATACTAT